>NW_020799097.1:59521722-59594724 GCF_003259725.1 Athene cunicularia | reverse complement strand
CAACTTCAAGGAGAAATCTGGTATATATATATATATATATATATATATATATATATATATATATATACACACACACACATACAAACCAGAAATCTTTAAGATAAACCTCTGAATTGCCAGTGCCTAGAGAAAGAGGCTTTGAGGGTAGGGAATCTGAGGGGTGTTCCTGCAAGTTAAAAATATCCATTGGTTTTAAGTGGAGAAACTGACATCTACATTATGTAGATAACACAAGGTACTGGCAACATAATGAAAAAACTTTACATACATTTTTCTTACACAATTTCCATGTTACTATTTTTTTCATTTCCAATTTTACTATAAGCCTGCTTTTAAGAGCATAACATTTTTTTTCCATTAGAGCATTGTACTTGTAAACAAAAACAAAACCCATTAATTTCTTTCATGTGGCGTTCCATAAAGAATGGGATTTGCTTCCCTCAGTTTCTGTCACTTTTGTGGGGTTTAAGTTAAAAGAAATGGAAATAGCTTCTAAAAAATCCTCTGCCACAAAGTATACACATATGAATCAATCACATGAATGTCTGGGAGGCAAAATATCAAAGTTCTGATTTCAACTCTACCACTGGTTTCTTGCAAGACCCATATTAAACCTCTTTTTCTACATCTGTAAAATGGTGATAATACCTGCCCTGCTTTATAAAAAATATGGAAATTATGTTGGACAAAAAAAAAGTCTAGAGGTAAAAAAAATTAAATATATTTACATATGTACCTTCTTCCTGATGTGGCAATATCTAAATGCATCTCTTAGTACTTCTAATAAATAGAGAAAAAATGTACCTTTTCTTCACACAGGAGATATAGGGAGGTCAAAGGGCATTTTTTGTTCTGGAAACACAGTACGTATCTGGTTAGAGGAGACCAAGTACACATATACATATACATGTAGATGTAGGTAAATGAGGGTAGACCACCCCAAGACACCTCTCGTGAAGCATTCTTTTACACCTAATGATTGAAATGACAAGGTAGTTCATTTTCTTTCTAAGTATAGGAAATCCTCTCTCTGTGTCCCCAGCATTATCACTGGAAAAATATAATACTGATTCTAATTCCCTTTGTAAAAGAACTTTGAGATCTACAGATTGAGTTATTAGGTATTTTACAATTCCCTTTTTGGAGAAATTCCCACACTACCACTTAATGTTTAACAGACACTGAGATATCATGGTGCTGAGGGCAGAAAAAATGACTAGAAATTTTCACTAAAAAACTGCGCTAAATTAAGGCAGCAAGAAATCCAATAGGAGGCTCTTGCATAGTTCTTGCAATCTTTCACACCTCTCTTCTGTTAAGTACCAGGGACATAATGTCTCTTTTCACCACCCAGCACAGAACCAAGTTAAATCTACATGCACAGTATATTTTGATATAACTTATGCTCTGTGTGTGCTGGGGAGAGCATCAGCTACTAACAACAGTCAATCAAATAAACTTAGTAACACCAAGTGTCAGGTAACAGAAGCAAAGTAATGACAGACTAACAGAACACAATGCTGATGACTCCAAGTATACTCACCACAGTTCAGCAGCAATACTGTGTATCAGATATTTATTTAATTATACATTCTAATCTAAATCAATTAAGAATGTGTAAATGCTGGTGTCCATTCCTAAACATCTCTTACATGACAGAGAAACAGTGATCTCTGTGAGGAGCTACCCTAAAATATCTAAACACCTTTGTGTAAGTTGCTTTAATCATGAGTAGCACATGGAATTCAAATTGTGTATATATGGGCATACAGTTGCTCCAGGAACCCAAAGAACATGCAATTGAAACAGAATTCAGCTAAAACAGAAATGTGGAGAAAAGAATGTATTTTGACAATTTTTCATTTTGATACAGTCTCATGAAGGGAATGTTTAAGTTGAAAGAATGGGTCAAAATTTAGGTGCTATGTCTTAACTGGGCCTTGTTTAAAATTGGTAAAATTCCAAGGCAGGTCTGAATTCTTTGCATCTTGATGTCAAAAAATCTGCTGCCAGCCAACAGAAGTCAGATTAAGTCAGACAAAGTCAGAGACTTTGTTTCTTCATTTGATCAGAACTGCCCAGTCTAACTACTATCCTCATTCTTGCTACAGGTTACTTCTGCAAGAAGGTTTCTCTGCTTCTGCAATACACACACTGAGGGCATAATTAGTCAACCTTTTTGTAATGGCCTTAGCTAGTCATCACTGCTCTGCTGACTTCCCAGTCTTTATTTATACTATTATATGGCTCTGTATATTTTGCTGACATAAGAATTTGTGCAGCTGAGGTAAAAAAATCCTGGGATGTTATCTGACTAAAGAAGTAATTTCTTCCTACTAATGAGGTAATTTTTTTTTAGTGAAGTGGTAAATGCCACCACCTTCTGCTTAAAGACACTCTCTGATGCTGCTTTATTTCATGTATATGGGCATGTAAAGAATAGAAATAAAATCCAAAACAATGCCAAAGATATTAGATAATGAGTTAGAGAAAGGCACTGAAAAAAACTGCGATGCAAATGGTTTCAGAACCTACACAGAAGTCCCTCAGAATGAAATTCAGAGAAGCCAAGTGAGAATTTCAAAAGCCTCAATACGTAATTAGAATACTATGTTGTATCCATTTATAGAAAACAACACAGTATTTGTATTATAAATTATATTTAAAAATATAGTTAATACTTATATAGGCAATATAGTTATGGTTACATAGACAGGAATTAATGTAAAAAAAACCCATAAAATATAGTTAATTATAAATTATAGTATTAATTTGAAAACAGGGTTGTTAATAACAGCACAAACCAGTGTATCTGGTAAACACTGCAGATTCAAACCCAGCCTAAGAAGACAGTTTATTAGCATCGGTGGTATTTATTTGAATCAAATGTGAAATCCTTACAGTCTGAATGATGTGAAAGACAGACATTTGCATTAAAGCTGTAAGAGTTGGATACTTTCTTGAATACAAAAAAGAAGCCTTTAGCACAAAACACCAGGAAAGCAAGCGTTTAAGGTAAACAAGCAGTTGTGAATACACTAAACCGCAAGAACATAGAGGGAGTGGCCACAGATTTAAACTCAAAATGCTCAAATTGGAAACCAAGAAAAACTGATTTTGATGAGAAGTATAACACTGGAACAGGTTTCTTGTGAGGCTGTAAACTCTCTGTCTGAATCTGTTTTTAAGACTTGGCTAGACAAAGTCACAGCTAAAACAGTAATATTCTAATAACATTCTATTCTAGTTAATTATGTGTAGGTCATATTATGGCTTTGAATCTCAGAAGGTTTCATTCCAATGATCCCTTCCCACCAGTATTTCTATGATTAACAACTGGGAGAGAAAACAGAAAAATACAGGATACAAAAAGAAAGCATTCAGAAAGGCTTAGATTTTTTAAAAAAAACAACCCACCACACAACAAAAACCCCTTCCAGATTCACCTGCATTTTTTTACCTTATGGCTTATTTTTAATGCATGTTTTTTGTAAACATGACATAAAGCAAATGTTTGATTGCATGAGGAACTGTCAATTCACACCTTTTTCATCCAGATCATACATTTGGAATGACAATCCTCATTTTTTTCTTTTGTGAAATCATCAAGATATCTCCTAAGCAGATGTTGTTCTGTTGCCATTAGAAAGGATACAGAATAACATGGCAAACTCCTCGGTTTCTTCTCAGAACAGTTCAAGATTCAGCTAGAGTAATTACTTACTGAACTGAAGTTGCAGTAATTATTCAAAATATCTTGTTTCAAATAATGTATTTCCTTGTTTTATTCCACGGTTTCCAAGACTCTCCCTCATTATGCAGCTATATTCACCACGAACAAAATGTTTGGCTTTTATGTCAAGATCAGTTATGTTTTACTTAAATGAGGAAAAGCAAAGTAGCAGCCTTCTTTCTTAGTGATCTTTTATTTTGCATGCTTCACGTTTCTACTCAAGTTAGCACATCGTTTCCCAGCTGCCTTAAATCAATCTTGAGCATGTCCTGCTACTGAAAACACCAGATTCCCCTTCTGCCCGCATCCACACATTTTTACCATATTTTTGTCAACTGTGGAAATCACTTGGCTGCACAGTAAATTGGAATTACACATGCACCTGAGGAAAAAATGAGTCTCTAATGAGGACAGTGACCTAACTCACCATATGACCACATAATCTGTAATAATCACACAAAAGAGATGAGGACAAACTCTTGTGGGAAAGCCAGGGGAAGGGGTAGGTTCTCCATTTTTGTAACTGCACACTGTTACAGGCCAAGTTGGGCCAACTGTGGAGCCACACGTGGTTTTGCCCTCTATTTATTTATTTATATAGTTGTGAATATATACAGTCACAGACCCACTGTTGGTCACTTATCAAATTTCTGCTAAAGAATGCAATCACCAAATTGTTTAAGCCCAAAACTTGAAAAACTACTCAATTAATTTTGGCTATCCTCAGACTCAGTTCCACCAGGACAACAATTCAACTGCCTGTCCGCAGGTTGATTCAGCACTGGCACGCTCTCATCTATGCTTACACACAGTCTTTTCAGAAACTCATCTGTGCCAGAAGCCTTACAGTTTACAGATGACCACTTCTGGCAGCAGGAATAGCATGTCATTTACCTCAGGTGAGTGGCTGACACTACCACCTAAGTAATGTAGGCTTGCACTCTTCCCTCTTCCTTGCTCTGACTATGGCCCTGCGAATTTATCTAAAAAAAAATTACAGAGACCAGCCTTAAAATTAAGATGCAATTTAAGTTTGACAAAGAGTTGCTAGTTCCAAATAGAGTGAGTGTACTCTCTACAGATTGTCTGTAACCCCTCTACCCAAATACCTCTGTCTCCAGCTTCCCCAGTTCTCTGGTGATCTTGACAATATCCAACCACATAAATAGGAATTCAGTTGAAACTGGAGCTCTAAAAGCTGCAGAACATATCTTGATGCTTAGTGAGACTTTTTGCTTGCTCGAAGGAAGTAAAATTCTTTAAGAGACTGAATGGTGAACTGGACATAGCAGAAAAGAACTTTTGCTCATTTACATATAGAATAGCTACCAGATAAAGACTAATCATGTAAAAGCTGGTTAAGTCATGGGAGTGAAAAGATAACATTACTTTGGAGACATTACAAAAGGGGGATGGGAATGGAAGGCAACTAAAATATAAAAAAATTAAAGATTATTTTTCACATCTGAGGTCTTTTCAAACACTCCCCCAGGCAAGTGGCAAGGGTGAAGACCTTTAAATAAGTAACAGAGATTTAGTGAGTAGCTTGTCATCAAAATGTAGTTAGTTAAAGTTATTCTTAAGAAAGAGACTTTTTATGCCTTAGGATTTGTAGACTTGGTTAATAAGAGGACAATTAAGTGGCAGAACAATCGCTATTCAGGAAGGACATGAACAAGAACAGATGTGGTCTCACAGAAAACTAAGCAGGCATGTCTAAACTTATACTAGTGCAAAATATCACCTTCCTACCAAACAAAGTTAATAATAAAAGAAAACCTTGTACAATTTTGAGTCATGAGATGTGGGGCTTTTTCTACACTTTATGAACATATGATTATTAGCTTCTCCAAAAAGCACAGCATGAGACTGGTCTTTGAAGGCTTCCTCCAGCCAAAGGGGTTTGGGTTGGTTTCTTTAAACAAAGTATTATAACAAGCTCTTACTCAACAACATTAATTTTTCAGTTCCTGCAAACATACAAAGACTCCAACAGAACCATGAAAGTTTTGACTTTTTTTGTGACCTTCTAGAAATGACACTCATATTCAAGACAGAAAAGATAGATATGGTCCTGAAGTTACTCTTCAAGCTTCTGAAAAACCTCTGAAATTTCATCACAGAGTAACTCTGATATACAAATTATCTGATTAAATAAAATCCTTACATATTTGAGGTTTACATATGGTAAGGCATTACACAAAGCAATACCTTTTCATTTTATCTGGGCTGAGAACTTAAAGGTCAAAAATACTTCTTATGTTTATTGGCCTTGATGAATTCCAATTTTTTCTTACTCCCATGTGATACAGCCTAGAAGAATTTTACAGATTTTTGTGTATGTATGAAAACAGCATGTATTTACAGCTTAGTCCATCGGTGTATGCTGGTACTAATTTAACTTTAAAAATTATCCAGCTATAAAAAGACTTGTATCTTATAGACAAAATTCCTCAGTGGCTAGTTTGAATATTATTTACTGTTGCTGCTATCCTGTTCATGACTAATAAACCTGTAATAATCCTGAACAGCTGTCAGCCAACTGGTGCTGCTGAACATTGAAACACAGTGCCGTAAACCAGAATCAATTTTGTCTCCTTCACCATTACAATCAGGAAAGCAGAACAACTGTAGCATTTTAATATTACTTTTAATATCATGCAGAAACAGGTGAGAGACAAAACCTTACTGTACAATCAAGAAGGCACATCCTACCATACTTACAGTTGTTACAGCTACACATTTTATGAGATTTTTAGGGAAGCTACAGCAAAGGTTTTCCTCTGAAGGCTGAATGCAACTAACAGGCAGTGAGACAAACACAGAATCCACAAAACATTCTTGAAAATGGTGTCTTGAGTTTCATTAAGTTCTAGAGCATGTCCACCTGCAACCCAAAGCCACCTACAAATGACTTTTAACTTACCATCAAAATTATTTTTTCCTGTTAACACTTTCTGGTTCAAGGCTTTCCTTGAACCACACTGACAGACTCTGAGAAATGAAAGTCCATGAAAGTAATGATTCTGTGTCTAACAAAACCATTGTGCACAATACTAAATAACAAATACTGAAAGACTGATGTAGTTAAACTTATCTTCCCTGAACTTCACTTTAAAATTGTTCTAATTATTTTAAATCAGTAAGAAGTGTGGTAGAAAAAGCTAGTCAAAGCTTGGAGCTAGCATCTTAAGCATTAATAATAGCTAGAGTAGACAAAGCCTGTAGACTGTGGTATATGAACTGCAACAACCATATGACAACATGTTGAATAGCTAACTACAGAATCAGCCAAAGCCAACCCGGGATGATGTGGTATTGTGTAAGATGACCACTTCGCAGCCACTTAGTAATGAAACAGCAAACAAATTAAACCAGTAAAAAGCAAGAACCCAGACCTTAATATTACTACTGGTCTGAATTAACGCATGAGGCATGGGGAACTTAGAGTGCAAGGGTATAGTTGCTCAGCGATTTCTTTGTTCGGGGTCCCTCTTTGGAGGCTCCCAGCTCAAGCTGTAGCACTATTAATAAAAAGGATGTTCATAAAGGAATCTATCTTCCAGCTTATGCAGAAACCTAGAGTCGAACTCTGTTATGGTGGCTGGCATGTGTAATTTCCATAACAGAAAAGAAAAAAAAATTTCTTAAAGTTAAATGTTCTCCTGAAACTGAAATCAGAAGTATGCAATCCTTGATTTATTTAACTGATGCTTTGATCTTGCAAACAAAACCTATTAAAATAACAATTGTTATATTCCTGATAGTGAAATATTATGATTAATAGAATACCTTTTCTAAAATCCTAAAATGTTCATGGAATGAACAAAATTTGTGATGCTAATTTGAAATACGTTATGTGGTCAGAGTCATTAAGGGGTATTACACAGCCTTGTTATATCTTCATTCTTCTCGGCTAGGCATTCTCTCAAAGGTCTTCAACTTTGTTAGCAATCAGACTTTATTGTTCAGCTTGTCAGGCCTTCACTCTGCGGGGACCCAGAAACCAGTCAGTCAAGACAGCACTATAAATATGTAAATCTAAACAAACTAATAACCCACATAAATTTTCACTTTTTTTTTTTTTTCTTCTCCTTAAAGCTCTAGCATTATTTTGATGAAAGTCATAGTCCAAGGAGACTAGAAACAAATCTCTCCAACAGACAGAATCTACCTTCTCTTGATTTCATGGTAGATGCAGCAGTGAACCTGGCCATTCAACTGCAAGAACTTTATCTTTTGCCATATTTGAACCACCTCCACCTCTGAGGGAGCTTCACTTGTTAATCCCAATATTTATTTTAAATATTAAAAGATTTCCAGAAGTCCAGTAATTTCCAGATGACTAACTAAGTGTAATTCACTTTGAAAAAATTCTGAGACTAGGTGTGCAGTATACCTGAAGTTTCAAGGTAAAGTAGCACTTCTACATACAAACTGGCATACCATACTGGAATGGAATCTCTTTCTTGACCATTAAATTAAATATATAATGTGCTTCTTAATGAAAAACTGTGTGTAGGAAACAATTGTTTAGAAACAATTGTAGGAAACTATTCATTTTGGATGAAAGACGTAGGTCAAAATCTACCAACTATGAAATAATAAACAAACAGAATAAAGTTATCCAGAACTAATAGAACATTTACTGTAGGGATTAGTTAGTTTGATGGCTGGAAAGATGATGTATGGAAGCAAACAGGATGACAGTAAAGCAGCTCAAAAGAAGTAATTTTTGAGCAAGAATTTGAGAATTGTTATGAAACAACTAATTACTAAGAATTTATCTATAAAAAATAAACTGAGTATTTGCTTAAGAAAAATTTGCTCTCAATATGCGGACAAGCAAAGGTTTTGCTGAAGATAAATCAATCACAGAATGATTGAATCTTTAAGGTTGGAAGGGACCTCTCGGGATTATTTAGTCCATTCCCTCTACACAGAGCAGGGTCAACTGCAATAGGTTTTTTGGGGCCGTGTCCAGTCAGGAATCCAAAAGCTCTCTGGGCAAACTGTTCCAATGCTTGATCATCCTCCCAGTAAAAATAGGTTTTCTTATGTTTAAATGGGATTTCCTGCACTGCCATTTGTGTACATGGCGCTTTGTCCTTTTACTAGGCACCACTGAGAAGAGTCTAACTTTGCCTTCTTTACTTCCTCCCATCAGGTATTTTATACACATTGACAAAACCTTCCCTGAACCTTCCCTTCTCAAGGCTAAACAATCTCATCTCTCTCTGTCTCTCCTTTTATGTCAGACATTTCAAGCTACTAGTTATCTCCTCTGGATTCACTCCAGTGTGTCTATGTCTCTCTTGTACTGGGAACCCAGAACTGGACACAGTACTCCAGGCATGCTCTCACCACTGCTGAGCAGAGAAAGATCACTTCTTTTGACCTGCTGGCCATGCTTTTACTAACACAGCCCAGGATTCTGCTTGACCTTCTTTGTCACAGGGGCACTTCGCTAGCACATTTGTGACTTGCTGTCCACCAGGGCTCTTTCTGTTCAACTTCAGGAGGTTCTTGTCAGCCCATTCCTCCAGCCTGCCAAGGTTAACCTGTCCCTATGAATGGCTGCACAACCATGTGTTGTATCAATCACTATGTCCAATTTTGTATTGTCTGAAACCTTTTTGAGAGTGCACTCTGCCCCATCATCCAGGTCATTAGAGAAAGGGTTAAACAGCATTGACCCCAGTACTGACCCTTCGCTAGTGACTTGCCTACAGCTGTCCTTTGAGCCCAGCAGTTCAACCACCTCACTGTTCACTTAAATAGTCTGTATTTCCTCAGTTTGTGGGGAGATGTTGAAAAAAGACTTGCTGAAGTCAAGATAAACAGCTGAGTCAATCATTGTTAGGATTGATAGGAGACTATCAGGTCAGTTAAGCATCATTTCTGCCTCACAAATCCATGCTGACTGCTCCAAATTACCTTCTTGCCCTTTTTATGTTTGGAAATGGCTTCCAGGATATGAAATGGTTTATCACCTTTCCAAGGATCAAGGTGAGACACAGTAGCCTGTAATTTCCTAATTTCTGTTCCTAATCTCCTGAAGATAGGAACAGGAACCAGATCTATGGAATTTCTGTTTTTTTCAGGGGAGAGGAGGTAGCACCTGATGAAAGTATATGGTACAGACTAGGCATGCAATCAAAAAGACAGCTCTAGCACAGTAATACAGGGATATACAGCAATGGTTAGGTAATATGAAGCATATTTAATTACTAAACTGACAGTACATGGGATCATGTGCTTCTGTAGAAGCTTTGAAGAAAATTCACCAGTTTTTCTTCTATCTTCAAAATCACTTGTAACCAAAATAACATTGATAATGTAAGTGGATGGGTGCCTAAGCATCTCCACTTATTTCTGATCACAGCAGCAGCAGACCATAGCTACTCCTCCATAGCAGATGATTTGCCAGTAAGACAAATACGAACATTTGAGGTGACACAGATGCTCCTTACACAGTGAAAGAAATAAGAAAATTAAGTAGGCAGTCATATTCAACTTTAATTCCAGTCCTCAACCATCTTGCATATTCTTGCTTGACACTTATACCTTCTTTTCTTTTATAAAAAAGTTTGGATTCCTGACAAAAAGTTTCTAAAAAATGTAAGTAGCTTCAGAATTTTCCATGAGACCTGACAATGTTGTCACTGTCTGCTAAGAGGTGAATAAAACCCACATACTGTAATACAGTACACTTAAATTCCATCATCCTATCCTCTAGATGACAGAAAAAAAATATCAACTAATTATCACAGCCAATTTCACTGCCAATCTTACCTGCTCATGTTAACGGAAAAGAAAGAACTGGTATGGATACTGCTGTAGTAATAGCTTTGTAGGTGACTGATATTCAAAGACAAAACTACGCAGATTTGTATACGTAAACTGATCGTGTTACATAAAACTCTCTTAACAGACATGTAGAACTTTTTCTATTTGTGCAGTTATATGTTGGATACTCAAAGCACATCACAGATGCTAGGAGTCTTCCTACTTCTTACTTTGGAGGAAAAGCAAAAATCCCATGTCATGTCCTTGACTTCATGCTTTCCTTGCAGCAGATGGGAAGTAAACAATAGATATTAATGGTGAGCAGAACTATTTTCTCAGATTCCACAATTATTTACACAGCTAGCAGTACCCAGGCATCTGTGGGTTTGTGCCTGTCAAATTCCCAGGAAAAAGCCTGGAGAGCATATTGCTCTTTCCAAATGCCATTGCTTCCAATGCAGATACACATGTGCCCTAGAAAGACTATAGTCTATCCTTTGAGTTGAGTTATCCATTTTTGATAGCTGTCAGAGTTGACAGTATCCACATACTATATGCTATTTATGAACTCCTCAGTGCAAATGTCATTAAAAAATTTAATTGGTAATGCTGAGGGAAAAAAATATGCTTCAGGAAAAAAAGTTTCATATATACCTTTCAGAACTCTGTCTTGTTAGTAATGTGCTGCTAATTTCATACATTTTGTATGTAAAACAATAAAAGAAGAAACAAAAGCTTTTTAATCCAGGAGAAATTACTTAGACATATTTTAGCTCTCCTTTTATCAGTCTTGACTTGTCTGTATTCTACCGAATTTTCTAGTGTATGTTTTCACATAAGTATTTGGATAGTGTTATTTTTGCACACCATATTAAGCCACACACTTTAACCATACTATAAAATGTTTATTTCTGTAAGCAATTAATGTTTGAACTTAGTTCTTTTAAATCAGTAGCAACATTACACAAGTTTGAGAACATGTTTTCATTATTAAGGGGAAATACTTCAGAACAGTAATTAAGTGAATGAAAAAAGTTATTTAATGAATGAATAAACTACACTTCACTAGCATTACTGTTCTTTTATAAAATGCAAAGACAGAACAGGAAAATGTGTCAGACATATTCTGCAGTACCAGAACACACCCAGAATTTCAGAAGTATTTCTTTAACTTTATCATAACTCCTCAATTTACATGCTCAAACTACAAACAGCTCTTAGACAAAATATATTTACCCCAGTAGAGTAACTTTTTAATGAAGACTAAGTAATTTTGTAAAATATTGGAAATTCAAGACTTTACACCCTGTTGGGAAGTCTACAGTCTTACACTATGCAACACTTTTCAAAAAGAGAAGTTTAAGAAGGATATTGGTTTCCCTCAGATTGTTTGGATTTTGTCCACTTAAATTTTAGTTTCAACAGCACATCCTATAGCAAAAAAAAGCAGTAAAATTTCATTTTGGGGATGCAAAATGGTTTCATAATCATCAATAAAGTGAATTAGCACCCTGATGGTGATACATATATCCATAAGCAAACCACAGTTCGCTCTATTTTGGCGTAAGGGAAATAAAAATACAGAGACTCTTGAGCCAGCTGAATGATAAGAAAAATTTATACAGTGAGGAGGCCTCCCCAAATGAGTTTTTTCTACTGCAGTATCTAACAGACTCAGTTCCACTTACAGGACTGTGCATAGCCCATGTGAAATCTCATGAAATCTCAGAACTCAGGATTCCACACTTTGAAAGCCTTAGCAATAATCAAGGTGACAACCACTAGCAAGATGCACCCCCTGTCCTGGGCTCTGGTTCCAGCATTCTTTAACAAAAGTAAAGAACTCTCACACACCACAGAATACCTTCCAAGTCTTATCAAAATAAGTCATCTGATCAGGAAGATACTACATAGCTCTAAAGAAAAGAAGGTACCTGTATAAAAATGTATAAAAATATATTTATTGGCAAAAGTAGCCTGTGCCATTGAAAAGACAGTTATTACAAGAAGATGTTAAGGCAGCCCCTTTTACAACCGCTGTGACTTCTCAGCTATCAAATTCAGATAAACTCATTTTAAAAACTATTGTAAATTGAGAAACTCACCTCCCTGCTTACCTTAGGATTGCAACCCTGATGAACTTTGACTCCTTTGAAATCAATTTCCCACTGACTTCACAGATGCCAAGATTTTTTCCCATTTATTTGACTTTCATAACATATATAGTATGTTAAAGAACATTTCCTGAAATAATTCTGGGAGTAAATCAGGGGCCTGGTGCTGCCCTGCTGAGAGGAAGAGAAATCTGTGTATTTTAGGAAATGTTGGATTATTTTAAATGCAAGTGTCCTTGTTCTCATGGCCTCAGAGTTCAGCTAAGCAGCTGGAAATGATGAACCCTTCTCTTCAATTAAGTCACCTCTGAAAGGTCTATTATCACTATGTGGCATTTCTATTGGCCCCTTCCTCAGACTGGTACCGAAAGGGAGCTTCCCTTCTAACTTTCAAAGCAGCAGCAGGACACACTGTCAACTGCCAACCTTATCAGCTTCTTCACATCTGTGTATCCCAAAACATACAGATTCTTCTCTACCAAAATGTTCCCACAGTATGTTAAAATGAAAGGCATCCACATTTAGAGGATGTGTCCAACAGAACCTTTCAGATTCAACATTTGTTACGCAACTCCAGGCCTGTATACGGGCTACACTGCTCTCCTGCCTTACGCAGATGGTATTAATATATTATTGCCTAGGTCGTGGTATCCTTACTGTTACCATTATCTTCATAAGGCCAGTTTGACTGAGCAAAGAGGTTTTGGTGCAGCTAGTGACTATGGAAAAGACACATTCCACAGCCCACAGTACCACAGGAATAAAACAGATCCTGCAGTAAGACCAGGATTACATGTTAACTTCTCCACAGTTCACAGCTGAATGCCCTAATTTCATCAGCACCATTCCTTATTAAAAGACATATTCAAAGAAGCAGTATGCATACCTAGTTGGAATCAAGGTATGCTGGTGTAAAGGATGGGACTTGCCAGGCTGGACAGTGAGCCAAAAATATGTCTTACAATATGCCCTCACATTGGTTTGCTGTGAGAGCTAAGGCTACAGACCACAGAGAAGCATCATAAAGCTCCAGAAACCTTCATATTCTCACACAATACCCAGGATGTGTTCCTTCAAATAAGCAAAAAGTTCAAGGGTGTGTTCCTATCCACAGATCTCTTCAAAACTGTTCCCACTTGGTATATGTCTGCTGTATGACACTCCACATGCAGTTACCTTCATCGTATTGAATTTTGTGCCGCAATGTTTGCTAGTTCTTTCTTACACTGCGGCATTAAAAAATTTAGAAACATTCTGATATTCCGATTATTCTGCAACTAGAGGAATGGCACAGCTTGATCAGCACTGTCAGTTCCTCAAGGCCTTGGTTTGCACTTCACCTGACTTTTTAAGAGGCTGAAATCAAAGTAATCAAAACCAGAAAAGAAATAATGGGATGAAAGTTCAGTATAACAGAATGTATAGTAGGATTCCCAAGACAGAAAGGATTTTCCATCCAGAAGGGTGAAAGAATGAAGAATAAGCAGGAGTTGCAAAAAGTTGCAGGCTGCTAGTCTGGAAAGTATGACTGGCACTTAGCCATGTGCATCTGCTTCAGTGTGTTGCAGAAGCCTTCAACAGTTTAAGAGATTTCTGTTAGCACATGTAAGTCAGATGTATGTGCTAGAGAAACTTGTAATTGTGTTGTACACTCATTGATTCAGATCTTAATGGGGCTGGAATAGGTTTAGGGAAGAGCTTCGAGTTTAGACTGCTTTGAGAGAACAAAACACACAGTAAATGGAGACATCAAGGAACTACCTTTGAAACAGCACAGTTTCTGCAAACCAAATGGCTAGTGTAGAAATATCACAACAGAAGCTTAGTCACCCTGCTCCTGAAAAGGTAATTTATCAGACTGTCTCCTCAGGTGAGCAGGGATTCTTTGAAGGCTCAATGGCTACAGCAAGTTTACACAGCGCATTTGCAGGCACTAACACACCTCATCCCAGGTGTCAATTCACAAGGTGAATCCCACTTTCTGTATTAATACAATTAAAAAAAAAAAACAAAACAGAAAAAAAACCAACAGAGGATCCCTTTACCAAACATACAGTACCCATTCATCTCAGATTATAAACCTCTCTGGGACCTTTAGAGATATTCAGTATGTCAGGTAGACTATAACCTAGGGGTGAAATATTACCCAAACAGCCTACATCAGTACAACAAACAGGAGCATCAGTTGCTTAAGTCTAACAATATTAGAAATCATGGAAATCATTCTTTTTTAGTATCTCAGACTCACTCTACCATTCGAAGAGATTTTGAAAATGTGGAACTCCATTCTATGCTATGAGAGGCTGTTTTCCAAGTATTGTTGTGTGTTTCCAGATGTGCAGCTGAACTGCATTTGGAAAATTTACTCTGAATATCACTTAACTTTTCTTGCCAGATTACTGCTGTAAAAATCAGTTACAGATAATACGGTGTGTCTCTCCTGGGAATTACCTCCAAATGTCAGAAGCCTTCAAATACTATTGGACAGATTTCTAACATTGAACAGACTCCTGAACTAAAGATGAATTTGATTTTCCTAACTCCAGCTGTCTCTTTAGAGGAAGGTTTCTTCAAAAATACAGTGTCTTGAAATGCTATTTAATATTCCCAAAAATCTTGATCATTACAGTCACCTGTGACAGACCAAAGTAACACATTTCTGAGCCTTATTGCTCAAGAACTGCAATCTCTGTACATGCAAATGATACAGCACTTAAAGCCTTGAACACAGGTTGATTAGTTTGAGCTGTTTGATTACACCAAAAGAAAGATCCTGCCACTGCTTATATCCAATGCATTTTTAAGAATGCAAGACTATTTAATCCTATGCCTGGGAGTATATAATAGTGTTTCTCTGCTGACCTCCTACAATATGAATTTCTAAATTTTTTTCATGCAGTTTTTAGGTTTTACTGTTGCTCAATCTTACCAGAATACTACTTCACAAGTGACAGAGCTACAACTAGAAATTCACTTACTAATAGCATACAAAGAAATTATTTGGAAGCTATTTTAGTTTCAGTAATTGAAAGCTAAATCTTATGAAACGATAAAGTAACATCCATGTAGTCTTGGAACACCTGTAAAAAAGAATATCAAGTATGTGTAAATGTACTTAAATGCAAAAGAATGAGCATTATCTATTCACCACCCCAGATGTCTTTAAAAGATAACTCTCATGAGAAAGGATTTGGTCCTGACCATGAAAAGGCATTCCATCTGGTAGCAATACTGCCAGTTTTGGTTGATCTATATTTTACATGTGAGTTCTTCAGATGAGAATCTAAAAAGGTTGTGGTGGTGTTTTTTGTGGGTTTTTTTTTTCAAAATCTGCAAAAGTAACTGACCCATTTCCATTCATAGGGATACGTTTTGTATTCATGGCCATACACATGTAACAGACATAAATCAAAAAGGGATGAAAAAGGTTATGAACGAATGGGGGTTGTGAGGGAGAAATGAGCAGTAAGAGACTTACAGGGTAGTGCTGCGTGATTTACTTCAAAAGAATAAAATGTGATATTCTGTCTTTGAATGCCTAATAAAAACAGGTATTTCAGACCTGCCAAGTAATTAATTTGTAGAATATGCTACACAGATGAGCAAGTGAGACAGTTTCTCAACAACAGTGAAATATTAATACTTTTACATTTAAAATCCTGTAGTGCTTCAAACTGTACTAAACTGATTCCCAAAGTTCAGGAAAGCAATTTATGGTCTGTAACAGTAACATGGGCACCCACAGCTAGCCCTGCAGAAAACTAGAACAGAAAACTCATCTAAAACATGACTGTCTGCAGCAATGTGGTTCTTGGGATTAATTTGGACATGGAATCCAATAGCTTGAGGTTAAAACATTTTGCCCCCACCTCGCAGTCTCTTTCATTTTAATTGACATCAAATAAAAAAACCTGTTCAGGTCTTTCCTCACAGTGTTGCTGCTTTAACTACATGACCCTTACTCCCCAAGTGCTGGAGGAAGTCTCTCATGTCAGAATAGGTTCCCTTTGAACAAACAGTATAAAATGAAAACAGTTACAAGAAATAAAACCATGATCAGTCCATGAAGCAATCCTTGCTACTGAGCAAGTAAGACAGGAGAGAGCATTTTGAAAATGATTCTTCAGTGATTTAACAGGAGATCCCAAAAGTACTATTATTTGGATCTAAGCCCCACAGTTCTATAGAACAAGAGAAAGAGGAAAATCCCACAGACAACATGATAATGCAGAAATGTCACTAGATGATGAAATTAGAGATTCATGTGTATGTTTGCAGATGTCTAGTGCATAGCAGAGCATCGAGGATCTTCCCTTTTGAAGCTGATTTATGCAACAGACCTTCCCTTTTCTTTCCTCCTGTAAGGACAGCAGAAATATTGTCAAAATCAACTCATGAGCAACCAGAATTTCCATTTTGTGTATTTTCCTGTACCACGGACATGAATAATTAAACTGAAAAATGGATGTTTGTTGGGATTCTAGAGGACTTTCTGCAAGAGAATGGACATGTGAGCAACCCTGCGTGAGAACAAGACTGATAAGAGCCTCAGCCAAGCAAGAACGTGATAAGGATGTGACCCTTATCATGAGTGAGGGGGGAGAAACTCAACGAGACAAACAACCCCCAGAAGGTGTTGGGATGGAAGAGGAAGTTACACAAGGCAGGTGCCTGGCAAGGCTGATGGGGCACTTTTATCCAATCATAAGAAGGTTTAAAGCCCGGGCTAAGTTAACTGTCCAATCTCGAGGACTTGTACTGCATGTTACTCACATGTGCGGGAGAACATTATAAAAGGGCTTTCTTAGCTGTAATAAACGGGCATTGCTTGATCACATTGGTGTGTGTGTGCTCAGCTCTCCCACATATGTTCTCATCCCCTTTAAACTACACTTGTCTTCTGGTAAAAGTTGAAGGGGATTTTGGTTTTTGGTTGTTTTGTTTTTTTTTTTTCATTTTAACAAGAGCCCTAGCTCTTCATTTTCTTTCTAGAGGAGAACATCATGACCGTGGAAGCATAAGACTCACATTGCCAATTAAACTCAAATAAGTCCCCCTTCCCCTTTTTTGGGATTTTGTACTCTGTGAGGCTTGTGTTCAAGAAAGCAATTTATATTTCTCTCCTAGACTGTTTCTACTGATTTAGCCTCTTTCTGATTAAACATAGGCCTGTTACAGGGCCATAGTTCAAATGTGTGTTCGATCATTTGTTCAGTGAGCAGCCATAAGTATCCAAATGTGATACTTACCTCTAGTAATTACAGAAGCTAGAATTAGATCACAGCACTATTTACTGAATTCAAAATGACCTTCAATATTCAAAAGTTCTTTGCATTGCTCTAGCACTGATCTGTTGAATAGGACGAAGAGCTTTAATATGTAAGTAAGAACAGAACTATACTAAACTAATATTTAACTAAGCAAACATCATAAAAGAAAATTCTCTATATTGTTCAGTAATATATAGAACCTACAAAACAAGTAACAATTCAAAGAAGTGCTTTGAATGTAACAAGACAAATTTTTTTCACTCAGAATCAAGAAGCTAAGAGTTTTTCATTAAATCTTGCTAGAGGACAGCTATTTAAAATCTTACTATTGAAATTCAGATGTTTCTTAAAAATAAGAGCATGAGAAGAATTGAAATCAAGAACGTGGCAAAGCTTTGTAAAGACAAAATATTTCACACTGAGTGACAGAGTAACCTCTAGGAACATTCAGTTTCTAGCTCCCCTGCAACACTTTATTGTGCTCCTAATCAAACTGGAAATGCACAATGTGCCCCAGTATCAACTATTCCAAATTAGAATATTAATAGTACAGAAAACTAACAAAATTATTTTCTTTTCAGAAAGTACATGAAAAGAAGTTTAGGATTTCATGCTGTGATTGGAGGACACTAAGCACCCATAAGAAAAGCAGGATTTTCTTCTTTGATTACAAATAGGCACTAGGAACTCAAAATGAGAAGACAACAATGCAGGCCCCACCCACACTTTCTTTCTTTCTACTTTCAGGACAAAATGTGCCCTCCACAGAATCCAGGCCACAGCTAGCTACAGTATGCATTTCATTCCTGATGTCACAGTGGCATGGCTTCTCACTAGGAAAACAAACACAGTCTGTATCAACAACACCTTTAGCTCTTCCACTGTTAAGCATGATGAAAACAAGAGAGCATGCAAGAAAGCGCAAAGCAAGCCAACAGGTTTTTAAAATGAAGCCTTTATCTTTCATTTATAGGAACTCAACACTGTCCTTGCAGACTGCTCAACACGTAGGAAAATGAATGGAAAAACTGAACAAATTACAGATAAACAGTTTCTCAAGTTCAGAGCCACACTATCCTTATCATATCTGCTTTGACCTTAGGCTAACCTGTTATACTGACACAAGGATTTATTCACATTGCTTACCGCTACTTAATAATAATTGAAATATACCATATACCATGGTTTTTTGAATCTAAAGAAGTAATGTGTGATTCCAGCCACAGCTTTCAGATCCCAGTTCTCTTCAGAGCTAGTGGACAAAACCAGTCATTGGGCCAAGATCTGTTCAAGATGCCTTCAGTATGCAATCTGGCAAGCAGTTCAGTCATAGCAATTACCCATCACTTAAGAATTTCTTCCTGTTGACATAGGAACTTCATTATTTCCTCCATTCTTCAAAACTTTGAAATTTTTTCCCCTTCTTGCCACAGAATTTCAATTCTCATCCACAGAATTTAACTTCATAGTATTGCCAAATCTATTTGGAAAACATGAGTAAAATGCACCAAAAATATTGCACAACTGATTTTTTAAAAAAATCACTACAACCAAAATGCACAAAGGGAGAGCAGAAGATCAGTGGGCTGGATGACCTGAATGGGTGTCATAAAACCTAATCCCAAAGCTTCTTTAAATCAATGACAGCCTTTGGATCAGACCTGGTTAGTAGCAATCAATTAATGGAGCCATCAGTTTTAAATCTTTCACTAATATTACATCCGTGTTAATTTAAAAAAAATACATAGTTTAGGATTGAATTCCTCTTTCACATTTGCATCCTTGGAGCCCTAGAAACAACATCCCCCGAAACCCTCAAAAGAGAAATAATGTGGTCTTGCAAGTGTATGGAAACTTGTTTTAACGTCCTTAGAGATAATTGGGGATGCAAGGAAAATGTTCTTCTAAAACAGGAAGAGTGAAGAGACTGTCTAAAACAAAGCACATGTGCAATAACCAGAGAGTGATACCGCAGATGGCCTTAACACTGTTTACGTGAAATCTGATTATTTCTCTCATTTTTGGCACAGCATATAAAGAAGCTTATTTTTTTCCCTACATGTGTAATGCCTTTACCAGATACACTGAAGAGCTCAACAAACATATGCTTCCTATGTTTCATCTAATACAACACACTGTCCCATGAGATAAGGTCCTATCAGGAAAGCAATGTCAAGAAATATTCAATTGGAGAATCTCATCCAAAATACAGGTGTTCCGCAGTAACAATGCTCCTTCAGTCTGCAGGCTTCAGAAAGAAACCACAAAAGTATTCAGCACAGTATGAGGCTTATTAAGACAACATCAGCTGCAACAGATTTTCCACACAAACATTTGCTATGACTAAAATGTTTGAAATTATTTTCCTCATTTTTTCCAAACTAATTCATTATGATACAGAGTAGTAAAATGAACTACACCATTACTGTTCTGTTACCATTTCCTGAAAAATGAAGTACGACAGTATGTAGTTACTTAAAAAAAATAAAACAACACAGGAACATGGAAAGCAAAGTCATATTAGCTGCTTCAAATAACTATTTCATGAATTGTAATACATGCAAGTAGACTGTAATAATTACTAGAGTTCCTAATTTCTTGTAAGGCTCATACTTTTTTCAAGAAAATTACAAAGTTTTTTTTTTTTTTTTTTTTTTTTTCTTTTTTTTTTTTTTTCTTTTTTTTTCTCTTCTTGTTGATATTCTAAGGTTTGTACCAGAAAATGGAAAAACTGTCTTGGACTAAAGAAACAACAAACGGAGTCAAAAGCCAGAAGCACAGACGGTAATTAAAAAGTTGAAGAAAAAGATTCCTTGCTAAAATCTACAGCTCAGGGAAAAGTTGAGCCCTGAGTAGAAACACCACCACATAAGCAGCAGGAGAGAAAGTGTAAACACTCAAATCAGCATTCCCCTTATTGAAGCATGCAGAGCAGGAATAATTTGCCTACACCAGTGACAGAGAGAACTGCTCCTGAACATATGGTTTTGTAGCTTAAAACCTAGGGTTGAAGTTTTGTTAAAACATCTCGCCTCTAACCAGATTTGCTGCAGGCAGGCTCTGAATCCTGAGATATGATATTGATTATTCTGCAGTGAGACAGAATGGCAGCATAAGGGCATTTTCTTGACTATTGCACAGCCCTGGACATCATTACAAGAGCTTAACAATAACAACTGAAGAATAAAAACAGTTTTCTCTTGTGTCACTACTTCCCCCATGGCTGCAACAGAATAGGCTGCATCAGAACAGAATGCATGGCTATTCATAACTAGTAACAGAATAAAACATATTTCTTATGTGTTTTGCCACCTTCCAGAGAGCCCAGATGCTGTCTGTCAAGCTAGCTGGAATATAACCTTCTAATGCAACTTCCTCTTACAAGAAGAGAGTTAACGTGTTCTTCGGAAAGTTCACCTCTCATGGGACCTCTGCTTTAAAAGGGATCATATTAGTAGTTGTTTTAGTACTCACTCCCCCTGGTAATCTGCAGATGTTATTATTTCATTTCACCTTACATGAATATCCTTCAGGAGGATCCTTCAGAACACCCTGCAGCTTTCTTTCTATGGTACAGCTTTGCAAGAAGCAAAAGGACTTCACTTGCCTGTACACCAACTTCACTTGCTTCTCAGTACATGAAAAAGTGTACTTGAGTATACACTTTTGGTCAAAATGGTGAGAACACTGTAATATGAATTAATTCAGCAGGGAAAGTCACAAGAATGCAACAGCTTCAAATTTAACATGAAAATGGTAAGGCTTTTTTTATCATACTGCATTACAGAACTCATCTCAAACATACCTGACTGTAAACATGTTGACTGTGTCACGTCATGTCTCTATGTGTTAGAGACTGGAGAGTTTTTCAAGACGATAAAATCTCAGGATGGAAGGTGAACACCAGGAACCCATTCTAGATGAATGTCTAACTTGTTTCTCCACCCTGCTGCTTGGATAGGCTATTCTAACCAAGCTGCTAAGAATTGCTTTCACCAGCTTCACTAGTTTTCCAGTGTTTTTTTTAAGAGCTTGAATGCTGTAAATTGATATGGTGTAACTTATCAGCAAGTCCTGCCCTTCCTAAATGCATCATCAGTGACAGATACAGAATAGAGTTCTCTATGAGTACGCATGAAAAAAAACCCAAACAAACCACCAAACCAAAGATACTCCCTAAACACAAAACCTGTGTAACTCAGGCCCTTGTAGTAGGGTCATATTCAGGACCTTAAATCTGCAGCACATATTTGAAGAGTGCAATGTCTTATCCTTTAAGGAGAAGCTTCAAAATCATCCCTAGTTTGACCTCCACAGAAGAATAAGAAGCAACTCATTTTAGCAGTGCCATAGTTTAAATGACTTAACAAGATCCACAGTCATAAAGGAGGAGCACGAAAAATTTGGAGTTACTATCAAACTGATAGAAATTGGTCTTGTGAGAGGCTCCTCAGATGGTGAAAAATACAAAAAAAAGTGACAGGAGCAGATGGTATTTAAGATAACTTAAGCAAAGAATTAGCACATGCTCTAGGTCCATTAATATTAATGAATACAGTCTTCTTTCTGAAAAATACCACTTTCTTGCTAAATAACATGATTAAATTATTTTCCTTATTTTTTACCATTTAGGTTCTGCTCACTTTCTTGACTATTCTCATAAAGTTGAATATCTGTGACAGAGGGGAGCATGAACTGGACTCCTCCAGTCTTCTGAAATTCCTGTAGTTCCTTATGTGAATCTGATGGGGTAAAGTATAACTCACAGAACTGTGATAATAATTTCACTTTGTGCTGGGTTTCAGTAAGAGGCAGGGATTTTTGGTAGTGAGGGAGGAGGCTACAGCAGTGGCCCCCTGTGAGAAGCTTCTCAAAGTTCCCTCAGCCCCAAGTCAGACCCACCTCTGGCCAAGGCCGAGACAACTGGCGATGGTGGTCATGCCTCTGCAATAACGTACTTAAGAAGGGCAACCTGATAGGGGGTGGGGACTCTGAGGATGAGTTATGAGGGCACCTATGCAAACACCAAGGTCATTGGAAAGGATAAGGAATGGGGAGGGATTTGCACTGGTGAGAGCCCCCCTGCAGCCCGAGGTGAGACAGCAGGGCCAGCCCCCCTGCCACCCATGGAGGTCTACAGTGGACCAGATGCCAACCTACAGCCTGTAGAGATCCCCACACCAGAGCAGGCAACTGCACCTGAAGAAGGCTGGGATTCTATGGGAAGTAGTTCAGCACTGGGAGGACTGCCACATGTGGGGGTGACCCATGCTGGAGCATCTCGGGAGATGCTGCAGCCCATGGGAGGGACTCATGTCAGAGAAAGTTCATGGAGGACTGTCTCCCATGAGAAAGACTCCATGCTGGAGCAGGGGAAGAACATGAGGAGTCCTCCCCTGAGGAGGAAGGAGCAGCAGGACTGACTGCACCCCCCAATTCCCTGCCCCCTGTGCCACTGCGGGGAGGGAGGTAGACATATTGGGATCAAAGCTGAGCCCAGGAAGAAGGGTGAGGTAGGGGGAAGGTGTTTTTAAGATGTGGTAATGCCTCTCATTGTCCTACTCTGCTGTTAAGTGGTGTTGTCCCTGGTGTCTGAATTAAATTGATGTTCATTTTTCTTCCCCTAACAAGTGTGTCTTTTGCCCATGACCACAACTGGTGAATCATCCTTCTCTGTACTTACCTTGATTTGTGAGCTTTTGCTTTATTTTCTCCTTCCCAGCACTGGGGTGAGTGAGCAGTTGTGTGGTGCTCAGTTGCCCTCTGAGCACAAACCATTACACACTGGTACAGTGCTTCATATTCCAAACAATGGTTTTGAAACTGTAGTTTAAATAAGCCACACAAGTCTGCTGGCTCAACTTAACAGCACTACCAATACTTTATCTCAAAGTTTCATTTCTGTTTGTATCAGTATTGGCTGTTTTTTCTGTGTCTAAATGTCAGCTATGATGTAGCAAAGGCTGCTGATCCTGAAGCATCTATGTAACAATCTCAGCTAACTGACTGGCTGTATCTAGCTACACTAGCAAGTAGCACAGTGGAGTAGAACTGACCTGAAGAGTGAAACATCAGAGGACCTGGTATCCATGCTCTGGGCATTTCTCGGGAGTAGTACTTTAAATTTCTTTTTGGACTATCTCCAGTCAGATCCCACAAACTGCATACAAGATCACACCTTTGGTTTAGAACAACCTGAAAGGAATCCAGTTTATGCACTCCGGAATACCAGAGGGAAAAAAAAAATAAAATAGCAAGTGGGAAAGATGCAATCAAAACACAATCCTGATCAGATCTCAAATGCAAACACAGATGAACCCTTAATCTGGGGACAGAAAATCTTCATCAGGCCCTCAGGTAGCTGAAAGATCTGTATCTCATAAAATGCCAGTGAAAGATTTCATAGATTTACAACTTGAACTACAAATCTCTGACTATGAAAAAAACCTTTGCAATGGATATGGAACAGTCATAAGAGTAAACATCATTAATTGGTCACTAAGTGAAATGCTGCATATTGAATAAAAACGATCATCCAAAGATACACAGCTCAGACTCTACAACAACTGTTCTGTTCAAAGACCCTAGGATAAACATTGTGCTTGAACCTTGCCAGCACCACCATTCAAAGAACTGGCAAGAGATTCTGCCCTACAGAAGTGGTATGGGACTAGTAAAGGCAGGAACCTTTGGACTCTCTCTGGCCTGTGCAGCCTGCCTGCTTTGTTCCAAATCCCTCTTCCTCATCTTCCAGTTCATCATCTCAGCTTTAAACTACATCTGCCTTTCTGCCTGTTGTCAGTCCTTGTTTCTTTCAGCAATCTATACACATAGAGAGATAGGTAAGAAATAATGTTTACAACTTTACATAATAATTCTGCATTTTTATTCTACCACATTACTTATTCTGTGCATCAAACCTTTCCCCTGCCACAGAATTTAAGATATCAGTCTTCCACATTTCCTATCTATGGCTCTGGTCTCCAACATTCATGCGGCTTTAGATTCTATACTGCAGG
This sequence comes from Athene cunicularia, assembly GCF_003259725.1. NCBI lineage: Eukaryota > Metazoa > Chordata > Aves > Strigiformes > Strigidae > Athene > Athene cunicularia. Next base: position 59,569,799 of record NW_020799097.1, on the reverse strand, counting down.
GCTTCAAATAGCTGAGTATCCAGTACAGGATTAACCCTGAACGCTGATTTTGAGACAAGAATTTTGTTAGCCATTAAAATAGTAAGCTCTGTGGCATTTAGTCCCTTTGAAGCCAACCTTGAGCATGAACAAAAAATACTCCAAAGAAGGAGATGCCACAGTTGAAGAAACAAAGATTTTTTCATATAAAGAAAGGCCACAGGAATAATCTTGCTTGTAAGACCATGTATGACTGAGTTTTCAGTGTGTATACATACTCCTCAGAGAACCTTTCATAAACTGTTCCCCAGCTGGGGGATGCGTGACAGTGCAGCTCTGCAGGGAGCCTCTATAAATAATACTCTAAGGCCAAAAGAAATTGTGAGGATGAATAGCTTGCCCTTCATATAATTTACATGCTCAAACTCACAAAACACTTTGCATATATCAGTAGGGCTCATGGCCTTAACTTATGATTTCCTATGCAGTAAGGGAATAGCATCTTTCTTCTTGAATTTGAATCAAGGAAAATAAAAACAAAGAGTAAGGTAATTTATAGTATGCCTGCATGACACAAGGCCACGGAGGACTACTAGAGCTAGCCTTGCTTAAACTGCCTCAGTTATCAGTAGCAGTGCAGTTGTACTAAGTTGACTCAGGATCTAGAAACACTGCTGCCAATAGCTGATCTGGGTGGTTATCTTTACAATAAACAGCCATTTAGTTGTTTCAACACAGAACTATTCCAAGCCCATAATACTTAACGAAAACATCCCCAAGTTTCTCAGTGGGCTTTGGCTGAAACTCGCTGCTGAAAAGTAAATGAAACACTAACTTCTTCTCACTGGAATTTGCCCACAAAGAAATGGAGACAATAGACTCCAAATCTAAATAACTACTAGAAGCATCAGAATCAATCAATGTCTAAGAAAACAGTAAATGCAGGAACTGAGAAAGACAATAGGTTAATCCTACAAAGGCTGAGGGGATGCTATCAGGAACTCCTGGTATTTCTTCTCTGTAAGGTTTCTGTCACAAATGAAAGGAAAAATTATCTGGGTAAGAGTACTGCCTTATATTTTCTAGAAGTGTAAATCAGCAAACATTAATACATAATTAATAGCACATTTTTATTTATTTATGCAGCCAAGAAACATGTAGAAATCTATGATTGAGTCTCAGGGCTAGATTTTGCATTCCCAAATTTTCTGAGACTGAAGTTTTACGGAAGAAATTTGATAGCTATTGCTTCCGGTACAGGTATCAGGCGTAATGGATCAACAGACATTTTAGTACTCCTGTGACCTTAAATGAGCATTAAAAAACCTTTTGGTAATAAACTAGACCAAAATAAACTATTAAAAGCTATATAAAGTATGTGTAGCCTATATGGTAATGATACACATAAACACAGAGTAGTTTAACTAAGCATGTATAAAAACGGCCCTTTAATTACATGAAGTGTTTCCTGTATAGACAAGATCTTATTTGAAGTAATACAGTATTATGAGAATTGCAAAATGATAAGGTAAAAAAGTAATAAAGCAACTGACATTGGATGTGATTTTAAAAAGATAGGCAACTTTTAAACTAAATTAAAGATTGAGACTACAGAAGGAAATCACACAAAACACATGCTATGAATTTATGTGCTTACCTCTTACACGCTATTTGAAATCCTAGTGTAAAACTGAAATAGCATAATATCAGCCTGTTTTATTGCTTATAGAAACATGGCTGTGTGTAATTGGTCACTGTGTAGAATTTTGTCTTGAGAAAAAGTAACTATGGATACCAGAAGTGGAAAAAATAAATTTGGTGTGACTGGTTTATGGTACTTAGGGGGAACAAATTCCACTACAAAGTGTCACTTTTGCCCTTTAATGTCTTTTTTTTTTTCTGATGAGCAATTAAAAATTACAACTAACAACACTGCATGACAGGATCCTAAATCAAATTTACTACACAAAAAGAGGTACCAGCGGACTGTAACAATATTCATAGGACCAGTATTTGCTGGCATTCATCAGTTCACCTGGAATCAAAAATCAGAATTTCTTTCTTATGTGTTATTTTTTCATCTGAAGCTGAATGAGAGGAAGAAGCCTATGCACATGGCCAGACACTGGCTCAGGTACACCTTGAAGATACTTCAGCACTGTCTTTCATCAGACTCATTTAACTATCTATCTTCTACTAACAGTATTAAGAAGGAAAAAAAAAATCGTTAGCTGTGGTTGCCAGTGAGACTGCAAACCAAATGAATTCCTAATGTAGCACAACTGTTATCAACATATCAACACAGCTGTATCATCTGGCTTATTGCATTTCCACAGCGAGCTTTCGACTTCTGTGGTGTACCTCTGTAGTTTACTTCAGCAGTGTACAGGAAGCATTTAGAAGGCTTTAAAACCCAAGAATGTTTAATGCTTACTTCAGTTCCACTGAAGGCAATGGAATCAGGCCTGTGTTTAAAGTAAAGTGTACACTTGAATACAATAATGAAACGTGACCTAAACCACATTACCGCAGTGATTGAATCGGTGTCTGAAAAGTCTTCAACAAAGGTGTAACTAGGCAAAACAGAAGCAAAAATAGGCAAAAATCCACACCTCTGGGAATTTACAGGAAAAAAATAAAAGGACAGAACAGGCTTTCCCTAGTACAACCACAGAACGCCCTTGCCCACTTGGAATCCAGAGTCTCCACCTGTCTCATAAAACTACTCACCATTTCACTTTTGAAAAATGGATCAGGGAACTACTCTTTCTTTCTAAAGCAGCCTGTCTTCCAGTTCACGCTGCAAGGACTTTTACAATCATGTAAAATATATACGTCTCAAGCACAGATGCAAGCACTACTCTTCCCCTTCCCTGCAGACAGCCTTTATCATCACAGCCTACTGAGCTATGATCATAGTTTTTTCTTTCCTCAAAGCCTAATGAGTCATTTCTTTATATACTCACTAAGAGTAGCTAGAAGCTTTCACTCCAGAAAAGCCTTTGCATAAGGTGCTCTGTGTAAAATAAAATGGTAGTCACCATTGCATTTGGGCTTGAGACAGTTCCTGCAAGTGCACACTGAGGTGATACTGAATTCCTAACTTCTCGATCTTAGCTGTAAATGTGACCTGTTTATAATATCAAGATTGAGGGGATTTAGAGCATGAAGAAAAGCAAAGATTAAAGTGGCATGAGTATGAGATATAAGAAGGCTATAGGAGCATCTAATTAATTTTATAAAAACTGATCCCTATGGAAAATAGAAATGGAAAAAAATTGGTCAGCTCCTCCAGTTGCAAGGTGGATGCAGGCAGCATCAAACACAGCAGCCAGTATGACCCAGAAAAAACAGTTCCAGAGTAGTTCCCTTACCATTTCATGCTGGGCTTCAAACCGCATCTGTGAATGAAAGCATCAGTTTTGAGGGTCACTTGTAAATACAAAGTAAGTAATTTGGTAACAGGATTGAACTGTGACCACTAGTCTTTCACATCTGCTTTTAAACGTATATATTTATGGGTTTGTTCACTTGGATAAATTCAAACTAGCTACTAAAAATACTATTTAAAAAATAACAGTCTCAACTATTCTAGTCCAATAAAACAGCTGTTATTATTTAGGGCTAATTAAAGAAATGCTAAGTCTTACTTTTATATTTAGTTCTTTAATTCTTTGATATCCTCATCTGACATTAGGAACTCTAATAGAGCTATATTAATTTGAATAGAAGCTTCTTCCCCCAAAGTGGGTTTTTAAATGTTACTGGGACAACAGACCTCCAAAATCAGCAAATAAATAAAAAGAAAGCAGCTAATTACCCAATCAAAGAAAGTATGCTGACAACATGACCTGGCATAAGAATCACAAATTAGGGATCAGAAATTTCATTTGGAAAGAACATTTTCTTTTATGCTTGGTAGGTAAGAATGTCTCAAATTATCAATAGCATAGAATAATTTTTTGCAAACATTTACTTTTTGAAACAATGTCCATGTTAACTGGATGAGCCCTTGCTGAACCTAGTATAGGCTATCAAAATATAGGAAGTTAGAACAGTGTTCTTTTTTTAGTCATCTTCGCAAGCATTACATTTTTCTCAGGAAAAGAATCTTCTTGTCTTTCATCAAACTCTAAGGTTCTCAGTTTCTCATACCCAAGATTATAAATAATCTTTGTAATATCTCAACAGCCAAATATCCCAACAGCTTTTTGGGAAGTGTTCTTCCATTTTCCATGTCAGCATACATTCTCCTACCTTCCTTACACTGGACAATCTTAGATGTTTTTATCCTTTTTCACATTAGGACAATAATTAACTGTCTTCTAATAAAAGGTCACTATAAAAGCTATGAGAGAAAAGGAAGGTGTTTGAAATTTAGAAGCTGTTTGTATGTATTTCTTGCTAAATGCAGAAAAGTAATCATGGAGAAAAAATATGGTGGCACAAAAAAGACTCCAATTACTTTATACGAGGCTAACTTCTGTAACAGACTGACTGGATCAATTGCTCAATTTTTGAAAACGTTGATTGTTTCCACTAACTAAATATTCAGTTGGTGTAGTGGCAAGTGTCTTATCTGGCTTTATTGATTTTTAAATTAAGTCTAACTTGGTGTTTTCAACAGCTCTATTACTATCCCTCAAAGCTAAACCAGAAGTAAAACAGCTGACAATGAAAAAAGGTGAATAATCACACATCTTTTAAGATAAGAGAAGGTAATTGTCATTCTAAGAAGAAAAGAATTATATTTTCTTATTTTCCTCTTCCCAGTTTTCCATTCATGAATACCCTGTGCATTTTGCCAAGTAAACTATTATGCTTCTACAGCAAAGAACACAGATCACCAAAGTAGCATCAGTAAAACTGTTACAATAAACTGAATCCACCATAATATGGAAAATCTCTGTCTAGAATTAGATTCTCTTTTGCTGTGATACGAACAAGGACAGAATGACAGTCACATCACCAAAGTAGCATCAGTAAAACTGTTACAATAAACTGAATCCACTATAATATGGAAAAATCTCTGTCCAGAATTAGATTCTGTTTTGCTGTGATACGAACAAGGACAAAATGACAGTCACAAACTTGTCCCCTCAAGGAACTTGAGACTTTTTTTTTTTCTAAGATAGCAAGAACCTAACTACTCATTTTATTTTTTTATTATAAGGTTGTCATATACTCTCATACAAAACCTTTAAACTATGAACGATGTGAACTCATGGTACTCTTGTTCCAGTCTTGTTTCCATCTCAACAGATGACAAAACACCCAGAAGACTCTTCTCACTACACAATACATTTAGGGAGGTTGAATAGGAAGGAAGAGCTAAAATAATCTTTTAAAGAGATAGTGGAGCTAATACAAAGTTTATTTAGAAATGTAACTCATCAAAAGTAGGTAAAGAACTGTGTGGCACCTATCCCATCAGTATTATACATCCTACAGAGAGCCATAGCCAAAGTATTATTACCAAAAAATTTTAAAATGTTTTTTATGCCAAACTTGTCAATTACCTCAGTGCAAATGAAAGGTAAGAAATTAAGTGAAACACCCATCACTTCTTAGATTAAATGATAAATTACCTTTATTCTATATTTTTACACACGGAAAGCAAAACCTAGGTCAGATTACCAACTGAAATTTTTTGAAGTATGAAACTTGAAGACTGATTATCACAGTATTCATAATGGAAAAGAAATGATACAAAAAGCAATATTCTGCAAATGCTGTTCTACAGTCAATACTATTTAATATGTTCATTAATTATACCAACAGAACAAAGACTATGCTTATTAAAGTGGCACAGTCTAGAAAACAGAACTAGAAGTTCTCTAGCAGCTACAGAAGTCTGAAAAGCAGAGCTGGAAGTCCAGCAAATTTCAAAACTTACATCAGGAACAATCAGCATCACAAACACAAATCCAGGAAAAATTACTGACTAGAAATCACACAGGACGTACAATGGACCTCAGATCATGAGTCTCCATGTGAAACAGTTATAAAAAGCGTGATTATCATTCTGTGGCATCTAATCAGGGGTATAGTGTGTCTAGCTTTTCAGTCTCTATAATTCATATTATAACTTTTTTCAATAGCTGGAGGTTAGAAACAGCAGTAAAAACTTGAAAGACTGCAAAAGATTGTCCAAGATGAGACCTGAGCAATACTATAGTTTGGCACTGCACTTTTAAAAAGATCTTGGTTTCAGAGGTCATGAGAAATTATTAGAAGTCCAGGTAACACCAAGCAGAAGAACACAAGGTGTTCTGTTCAGACCAAAAGGAACCTTCAAACACCTGCAAGGGAACTACAAAAAGGAGGGAATTTTACAATAGCTTTTTTACATTACTCATTCCGTTAGGACAATGATTTGAGAAAATCTATTAAAAAAAAAAACCCCACAAACCTAGAAGAAAATTAAACATACATTAATAAGCCGCCAACTGACAGTATTTCACAAACTTTCTTATTATATCACTTAAGAAAATGTTTAAGTAAAACTAAAATCTTGAGCAAACCAAATGAAGTTTTTATGCTTTGGATTAAAATTTTAATCAAAATTTCTGCAAGTCAGAACAGCTCTCTGGATATTGAAAACAAGTTTGATAAAGATAAATTGCTTTATCAGTGTTAATGATAACTCTCCCAAAGGATAGCTCTAACAACTTTAGAGCAGACCTGCTATAAAGGATATGCCTTTGATGCCCTATTGAAAAGATAACCAGGTATCACCTTGTTCACGTGTACTTTTCTTTATTTGTGCTCGTTTTAATAAGCAGAAAAGAGAGTGGTGACAGTTTGGAAGCAATTTTTCTGAACTTTCCAACTGTAGTTTCCTGTACTTGGAGAAAAGATTATGCTCCAAATGCCTCATGTGGACACTAAGAGTTAATGGGAAATTTTTGCTTATAACCTCCTCATAACTTCATTTACTGGCTACAAAATGGAGGTAATACCTTTCTCTGCCTGGCTTTGAAGGCTTTGAATTCTCACTTACTTTAATTACTTAGTGCTTTAAAACTAGTTAAGCATTAAATACAATTATAGAAAATATTTACAAAAGAACACAAAAAAACATTAAGGAGGAAATTAGTCATTTTATGTTCAAGACAGTACAAATGGAAAGCAGTAAAACAAAAGACCACATCTGAGGATTAAAAGAAGCCTGGAAAAATCTTACACTTCTGTAACACTCCATAATAAGAAAAAAGCAGGATGTGACCAAGAAACAGAAAATTGTAAACAGATGAAAGAGGTTAATGCGTAGCCTTTTTCTGAGGATTTTAATTCTGAAGATTCAAACTTTCAAATGCTCCAGTTGCAGTTTTACATATTCTATACCTGATGTGGGAGGGGGGGGAGCTGATGGAAGAAAGCTATACTGGCAAAACCAGAAACTAAAAGACTACAGAGTGATATACAACTGTCATGTGTCATACTGTACATGAAAACTCAACCTGAATACCTCTAAAATACTTAAGAGGAACTCATGGCAAGCCTTTACCAGATTAGGCTGATAAAGGTGTTCTGAAGGTTCATATTTATACGTACTTTAGCTTATTTACTGTAATCAGACATCACATACAATTTAGTGACTCTAGTAAAAACTTGGATTTGGCATACTCCCCTTTAGAAGGGATGTGATTTTCAAAGGGGATTTATTTACATTAGACGGAAATATTAATCTGTATAAAATTAATTCATCTATTAACTGTCAATTATGCTTAAATTCTGAACTAAACAAAAGATATTAAAAATAGCTGTGGACTAAACCACTCTGACTTTACCTATTTGTGACGTGAAATCCTCAGAGCACACATACACGAAGTTAAACTGAATAATGTTGTTTCTTCTTTTTTCCGACACCCATCTGAAAGTTGTAAGTATCTGTTTTTTACCTAAATTAAACTAATAGGATGCTGAACTTAACCACCCCAGTGAACTGTGGTCTGTCTGTTCTGCAACCCAATGTATTCAACATTCTAATGATGAATTTTCAAATGCCTCTTACTGATAGCATTTCAATTAATTTTTTATCAATCAAAATATGATCATTTAACTTATTTTTATTGTTGTCTTTAAGACAATGTCTGTTAATAATCTGCAGACATCTCAGACACATTGAAACCATACATGGATTAAACAGGCAAGTATTATATGCCTACTAAACTGTAGAAGTGATATGAAATGACTGCTTTACTAATGCTTTGAACAGATATTAGTTGGTCATCATCATCATTTGATTTATTTCACATGTTCTGCCAGCAGATTAAAATACTTCTATCAGTATCTCCTTGAAAATCCTATCCAGCTGATAGAGTGAGCAACAAATACTCAAGATTAAGCAGTTTTAGCCTTTAATCTTCAGTGATACATCGCACAGCCTTGAACAAATGACAAAAGCATGATCTTCAAAACTGACCAAGGAGTTTAACTTCTCTTGCAGACTATCTCTTCTAAAGACAGTAATTTCATCATTCATATGGATACCACAAAATTCCAAACATATATAACATTTTGAGACTTAGCATAGAGAACTTGGATGTACTCACACATTGTAAGCATCTAACTGTCTACATCTTCTCTAAAATACATTCAAAAGAAGGTATTTTAATGTAACAGTTCTAATGTAAGATTACTTTTTAAAGAGTCAAGGAGACAGTTTTCCCTCATTCAATATAGGATATCTTCAGACTCCTAAAATATAACTAGTAGATCTCCCACTTCAACAACATAATTGTAAGTGGTGCAAGTTTGGCTTCATTTCAGCAGGAGTCACAGTGACATGAATGTGGAAACTTTGTGTAATGGTGTCAGGCCATTTTGTGCAATTTACCTGCTCTACATTCTTTGTACTGCAAGATAAAGCTTAAACTAGAGCCTCTTTCTCCCCATTATTCTTATGTAACATATTTCTGGAAAATCCTTATTTTTCCACTCCAAGCCTATTCCGACAGAATCAGTAGTTATTCTCAACGTGGTGCTCTGCACTTCTGTAATGTTTCCCAAATTTCACACTGCAACTAACAATGGCAATTTCATGTACATATAAATTCCTAATTTTGTTCCATATGGTATTTATGCATTGTGTTTGGATTTCAGCAGTCACTGGGGAAGAGATGGCTTTTGTAACTTTACCCGACGCATACATCATTATTGTACCTTCAGTTGCATCCTATGAAATATGGTAAAATTCTAGCTTGCAAAAAAACAACTGAAGAAGTCTGAGCCAGACAGGGGAGTAACTTTAAACAGTCATTATGTGAATGACACTTCTCTTCCACCTTTTACGTAAGAAACAACCAATGGCCAAATGATGCAATCAATGAAAAACTAGTTAAACAATACACATCTGTATCAATTAAGTAGAAAGAGTGAGAATAAAGGAGGGAGATAGGCTGTGTATAGTTTCACTGTGGTACCTGTATAACCACAGGAAACAACTGGAAGAAAAAGTTTGGGAAGAAGCCAATTAAAAGGTTAAAAGTACTCTGACCCATAACCGAATCACAGAATCACAGAATAGCCTGAGTTGGAAGGAACCCACGAGGATAATCAACTCCCACTCCTGACTCCACATAGGGCAATCTAAAAGTTAAACCACATATCTAAGAGCATTGTCCAAACACTTCTTGAACACTAACAGGCTTGGGACCATCGACCACTTTCCTAGGGAGCCTGTCCCAGTGCTTGACCACCCTCTCTCTCAGTGAAGAACTCTTTCCTAATACCCAGCCTGAACTTCTCCTGACACAGCTTTACGCCATTCCCTCATATCCTAAGCAACTCTCTTGTGTCCTAACCAAAAGAATGGGGAGTTTTCCCAGGTAAATTTGGAGGAGAAGGTAGTGCCATTCATCCTCACACCAGTTGAGTACTGTCACCCCACAGCCATAGGTAGTTTTGCAAGTATTTTAATTAAGCAGCATATGCCTCACTTGAACTTTTGTAACTTGTCCAAAAAATGAATCGGGATAAATGAAGAAGCCAGAGTGAAAAATACAGCAGTTTCTCTAGAGTCAGAAAAAAAAAATACTTAAGAAGAATATAAAGATCACAGAAATCTCTTTATGTCGAGTTTACTGCATCATGCATTGCATAGAAGACCACAGATATCCTCCTTGTAACTATCTATCTGCCTTACTGAACACAAACAAGGGAATTCAGGGAAAAAAAATCCATTAAATTCTGTCTTACAGGAAAAAAAAAAAAACAAAACCACACAACATGCTATTGTTATAAAATAAATATCCCACTGAGTTAATCTAACTCGTTCTATTTGCATAAATACACTTGCATTTCACCAGCAATTTTCCTGTGTATCAGAATAAGAACAGGGATGTCAGAATAATAAATAATTCATAGCAAATTGCTAAACAACAGCTGAATGACAGATTCACCATCTTTCAGCTGCAATACAAATAACGAATATTTGTATAAAAGCTCTAAGTTTGAGTCAATTCAACTTGGACTCCTGCTTACAAGAACTTCTTTTGGCACAATAGGATTATTTTGCAGCAGGACAAGCAGCAGGTCAAATCCCATAAAAGCATACTCATAATAGGTCTTTACAACAGAGAGAGTAGTTTAATTCAGCTTCTTTTGGCCTCTATTATTCACCAATTGTGATCATCTCTCTTACTGTATTTTTGTGTTGTACAAATTTCATGGGAAGCAAATGCAACTCATTTTAAGTTATTTTGACAGCTTACTTGAAAACAAACAAACAAACAAAAAAGAGACTTTTTCAAATGCTCTAAGATTTTTCTAAAGATAGCACTTTCAAACTCAGACATTCTTGATTTAGAAAAACAAATCCTAAATTTGTATCAGAATTTCATGAACAAAAACAGTCTGCCTGAATTTTTTCTGACTTTAAATTTATTCAGCACTGTATTTTCTTAAGAATATTCAGAAAATTTGCAGAATTAAACATTCCATATAAATTCTGTTTTGATGATACAAATTGTTACATATTTTCACCAAAAAAATCTGAGTGGACAGTGAGATCATTTTCACAAGTAAAGCCATATGTAGCACAGGGTAAAAAACACTTAAGACTAAAGAATCCCATGAAGACAGACTAATAAATTATTATTATTTAAGGTATGAAAAAAACAACGCTCTCAGAATTATCTTTCGGTTCTCTCCTCAGAACTAATGTATTTTCCATTAATTGCTGTACACAATGCCAAAATTAGATGATGGACTAGTGCAAAAAGTCCTAGACTTTAAGGCACAGAGAACCCATTTTTGTCTAGTCTGATCACATGCAGTGCCTAGGCTGTAGTTTTTCACAAAGAGATGCCTGTATCACATTACCTAGCTGAGCTAGGAAAATGTTTCCAAGAAAGACACACAGTCATGATTAGTGTTTTGCCTGGCCCCAAAATATTTCACAATTAGTATCTGGACAGATCTGGGGCAAACCTTTTTTATATATCATTATATTTTGTCCGCTGAACTAATTCTTATATAAATCATTTTGCTTTGACATTTTATTAATTCTTTTATTTAAAAATGCTATAAGTGTTTAAGTATGCAAAGAAATCAAAAACTTACAAAAAAGGAAACAATTTATTTTAGCCTAAGGTATAAGGGTGATTTTTTTCATGTGGAAAAAAGTCAAGAAAAAATTCGGTTCATACAAAAAAAAGACAAATTATAAATTATCTACATAATTTTAGTCAAAAACCTCTTGAACATGTCATTACTAGAATTAAGATAATATTTTTTCCCAAAAAATAGTGCTAATGTTAGTGCAGTAACAGCTGTCTCCTCCTCATTGGATTTTTCTGTCAAGTATTGCAGAGTCATTGTTGCTTTTGTAGCCACCCATTTGTATTATAAATATATGGGTATTGGCTACACACAGCACTTAAATTATTTGCTGTATGACAGCTTCTCTGGAATTCAGTTCTCTGAATGGGTATGCATTGGATGTATGCAAGTATGTTTCATACCTTTTGTTCATACCATATTCAAGTGAGATTATGCTGTCATGCAATCTATACTGTGCTGTAAAACTCTGATTTTGTTTATTTTAATGGTTGCTTAACCAATGTTTATGACATCTATAATATTTACTTGCAACAAATTCAGGTTTCCTTGCAGATAAGTTATAAAGATGATAAACAGCCTCAGGAGAAGAAAAATAATCATCTGGACCTGGTTATAACCCATTACCTGATTTTCTGTTTACAGTTTCTGTGGGATATCAGTTATCATTAAATCTGTAATATGCCGGTCTTTGCAGAACACTAATTTTAATGAGGTTAAATTGATCAAAGTAAGCTAAATAATTCAGAGCACTAAATATGTCAACTTTGTTAAAATGCAAAACCTAACAAACATTTTATTACAGTTGTTTCATGGAACTATTTTCCAGCATGAGATTTCTTGTTAGCTAATTTCTTGTTAACTAATCCCAAGTGTCATGTACCTTCATTGTCTCCAGTTATCAGACCTCTCCAGGATTTTAATTTGGATTAGTTTAATGCTAATCTGCCTACTACTATCTAAAACATTTTCAAATGCTGGTATAGCTTCTGCCCTCTTTTAAGACTTTCTAGTCCTTCTAGCATTGCAATGTTCTTAAAACCATTTCATCAATTCCTATCCTTAAAAAATAAAAAGATCTACACCGTTCCAATGGTTTTGTGGATGTTCTTTCTCAAAGAATTCTTATTGTCTTTATCCACAATACCAAAAGATTATTTTTCCTCTGCAGATTTATTTATATCTACCGATCATACCGGTTATCTTTTTCCTTTTCATTTATTATGCATTCTTTTGTTTATATTGCCATTTTCATTTCTTAACTAGGCTTTTTAAAAACATTTAAGTTATTTTTTTTCCATTTGGAGAACCATGCTTTTTCAAGTATTTTCTTTCAAATAACAATCATTCACATTGCAGGGTTTTTTTAACATTTTTTTCCCATATAATTTCACAAGAATAAAATCTGAATGCACCAGAACGATTTCACACTTGTGACACCAGTAGTGGGAATATTTTTCTATTAGAAATATTGACTATCTAGTATATATTTGTAACACAGCACTAAAATCAGGAAAGGTGAAGCTTTTTTCCAACAGTTACTAAAACAATGGGTACATGACTCTGGCATCACAAGTTTGCAAGCAGTCACAGATGATTTCATTAAAATATGGGGTTTGGATTTTGTTTTGACTTGATTCTCAATCCAAGAAAGAATAAACATACGTTACGAGAATGTAAGAGGCAACACTGCTTCTGGAAAGGAAAATCTGAGAAGGGACAACAATAAGACAGAGACAAATATTCTGAAGTCTCATTTACTAAATTTTTTCCCTCACATTACTTAATAGGAATCTCTTTATATTCCCCACTACTTTATGTATCACGTAGAAACTTTGCTATAACCCTTTAAAACAAAATCAAAAATAGCCAAATTCCAATGTCATTCTCTGTGATACAACTTGGGTAGATTAATTGTAAAGCATGCAGCTCTTTCTGAATGGATCTAATACTTGGCATCAACAAGGCATCCCTCACCACTTTCTGGTGATTACCTTACTCTGCCACTTACAAGTTTACCAGAAAAATAGGATCACTGAATATCAGCCATAAAAGTGTTACCATGATGATGGCAATTCAGAATATGTAGATTTCTACTCTAAAACTGAAATCAGTAAAACAATGGAGTATCTTAAAATGTTGCCCACTCGGTTACAATTTGTTCTTCATATGAGGTTTCTCATTAGCCATTGAAAAACATATTTGAGAGTGAGCAGCTACAGAAGCAGTGATCTGCCCAATATTTAGATGATGTATTCTAGACAGGTCCAAAATTACAGTTCATAATACCTCTTTAAGCAAAATACTCTGGACATGCCTGCATCCTCCCCTCTGAGAGTAGAGTGAGGTTTTACTCAGTTGAATGAACTGTCACTACTTCAAACTTCACTGTATTTCAGAAGACTTACTGTCAGCTCTCTGAACCCAACAGAACAGTAGCTGCCTGAACTGAAACTAAAGTTCTTCATATCCCCCCCCAGATTCCATTAGAGCAAGGGAAAACTTTCTTAATTTCTTAGGCATAAAATTATCTAAAACACATTAAGGTGAAAGAAAAAAAAAATGTTGTGGGTGTTTGTTGGTTTGGGCTTTTTTTTTTGTAAAGCAATATCTGGTAGAAGTGTTTCTTTCAAATATGAAGTCAAGAGAATTTTCCTGAGTACTGGGAAGAGAAAGCTATTGCACATACACTGTCAGGTATACATAATGACAATATCAAAATATTTGAATGTGAGAAGACAACTCCTATTCTCTTTAACTGTTTAGAATTCAAGATTTCCCCAGTAAAAAAAATAGCTAATTTTTAATCAACTAGTGCTCAGCCCTAATATTAAGGGCACTATCAGGAGATTTTCTATGATTTAAAATATATTCTTCCTTGCATCTTTTTCTAATGGCCTCATTGAATCCATCAGTTAAAACCTATTTTCCTTCTGGAGGCCTGATGATGCAACCTTTTCTCACAATGCTTGAAATTATTCACATGAATAGTCACACTAAAAACCACAGAAGTATTTTCAATGCGATTAAAAAGTTGCGAAATATATTGTCCGTGGTCATCCTCCCACTTTGATTATTATTACAGATGTTCTTTGGAACACTTCAATGACAGCTAAATACAGAACCAGCTGTTTTGGCAGAAACCTGTTAGTATGTGCATTTTGCATGTTGATGTATTTATAAATACATCAACAGAAAACCCACACTCCAAAAAGCAGATGGCAAGCACAACACTGCCAGTCCTAATAACATCCCTTTCAAATAAAAACACAAGATTCCCATACCCACTCCAGACAAAACTGAACAGTACTGATTTGAAAGGTTCTCTCAGGATGTGATGTCTACACCTTGGTTTTCATAACACAGCACCACTTTACCTAAACACTGTTAGCCGGGATTAGCCTGTGCACACTGTGGGTTAAGTCTCACCCAATTGCCTTAAATTTTGAAAGCTGATCTCTGTTCCTATGTTAACTTTCACAGTTCTACAGTACTTTCATAAGGAGGTTTAATATTAGAACAGTTCGATTCATGTAGGAAAAAAAGTCACCAGGGTCACCTACTGCATGTTCAGATACAAGTACCAGATCGCCCCTTACACTTTGATCAGATGTCTAGCTATCCAGATTATGTGTAAAAAGCCACACACTGTGCAGAGCTGCAAGGAAGGAATGGGGCAGTACTTCCAATGCTTCGGCTACTCTACTGCTTTTTACAGGCAGTAGTGTGAAAATATAGAAGGCAGGACCAGTAACAGCCAAATATTCTCAAGAAAGACAAACAAGGGAGAACACCCTGCACCTTTCTGAATTCTTTGAATTAGAGAACACCTTAAAATCCGAGACCATACCTGGGATGTATATGACACTCTAGTCTCAAGGCCAAATCCTACTGACACCTAAATACTTGTACAGCTCCAAGCTATTCTGCCTGTCTGAGAATTCATGACCCTTGGCTAAAGGCCAACACACTGACTGACAGCAGTTACTGGGCCGTCAGGGTGGAGAGAATCAACATTACCCTCGTGAAGAAAAAGTGAAGATCCAATATTAAATTTTTCTCCAATTTAACAGAAATTCATTGTCTTCTCCAGACTTTGGCATTTGACATGTCTGGCTTCTACAAAAATGTCATGATATCCAATGCAATTTATCCAAAGCAAAATAACAATCTAAATAAAGCAGCAGCAACTGAATTGCATAAAAGGAAATCTTTAAGAAAACATAATATGCCTATGCAATTTGGTAAGAGATGTCAATGTTTTATTTGCTGAAATATTTTTCCATATACCATGTTTGTTTTTAAGATTCTATTTTTTTGCTTTCTTGTTGAAGTGGATTGAGCAAAACATATTCCCAGCAAGTTCAGCCCTGCTGACTCCTGCTAGGTTTACACAGAAGCATTATGTATCCATAAAGCTTCAAAGTTGATTTCTCCTGGACAGAAAGAATTAGCATATCGTTTACAATTTTTTCACAAGATACGCAATACACAAAAACCCCAAAGTGTAATTTAAGTACACACAATCACACACTAATCTTCATGTCTGCACCACTTAACTGTATATTACATTAAGTGCTGATATTATTTTAATGTTCATTGATGCCTTTATTTTCTAACAGTGAAAATGACAGCCATCTTCACAGTGACAATGAGGAAAAAAGTGTCACTCCAAAGCACAGGTTTTCTTTCCAAATGAAGCCTGTGATGTCTTCTAGGCTTATTATTGTCAATATGACTTTACTTTAAATATGCTGCTTCTTTAATCCAATTTCTGTTCTTGAGTAATTAGAATACATTACTATACTGGTCAGCGGGACAAGTTTTTAAACTCAGATGCAGTGGTAACAACAACACTTTGTGCATAAATTATCCCTACAAAGAAGCAAATACAATACAAAATTGGGCAATAAGCCTGAAGGAATGGCATAGTTTAACTTAACAGCCCACTCAAAGTAATTTTGTAAATATACTGCCTTAAAAAAAAAAAAAAGGGAAAACTTGCATGGATAAGAAGCCTTGTAAACTTCTGAGTTACTGAAGCTTTAAGAGACTTCCTTTACTTTCTCAAGGCTTCTGCACTTCAACTCAGCTATAACTGAAAAGAAGTACATACAATCTGAGTGCCCACTGAGAATTTAATGTGGGGCAAATAAAAGAACTCTGCACTACAGAGGTAATTTTTTAAAATGAATTATGAGCCAAAAATCATTTCGTTTGGTGGATACTCTAAAAAGTGAGTATAGCTAAAATAGATGTAATAAGAAACCTAGATGAATGTGTTTAATAGGAGTGCTTTTAAAAATTAAAACCATAACGAAATGTTAATGGGTATATGGTAGTGGCACTTACAATAGTAAATCTTTGGGGAAAAGAACTGACACGCATATGAAAAACAGATGGAACTACTAGCCCACAATTTAATGAAGTAACAGTAAAGGAGGGTACTGAACTCCAGACCCCTACCATGTAAAAGTCCACACAAGGTCCAAAAAACCCTTTCTGCAACTTAGGCCCAACAACAGCCATCTTTATCAGCTTCATTTCAAATTTTTATCAGTAAAATTGTTCACCTAAAAAACTGTCACACCTGCATTCCTGCCAGAAGCTGTCACAAGCCAGAAGAGAAAAGAATCATGCTATCTTTTTCGAAGGCCCCGTGGCTCGCTTGTAGATAAGCTAAGAAAACTAAAGCAACAGTGTCCATCAAGGTGCACAAAATGACTACAAGACAGCAGAATCCTGTCATGAAAGCACTTCCCAAAGGTAAGAATGGCATGAAGCAGTCTCCCCTGTGATACTTCCTCTATCAAAAATTGAGGGATGGGAAATTCCTCTTCCTACGGCTTTATCCTATATAGGTAAGACACCAAAAAGGGAGGAATATATTGAACCTCATTAGAATATGAGGGTCTAGAATCCCTTCATCCCCAGAGGGACTATACAAGGACCTGCCATGGGATGTGGCTTAGAGGACTAAATTAACCATGTATCCTTTCACAGGATCCTGAAGGCACCCAGAAACATTAGATACTGTGAATTACCAGCCACATTTATCCCCATTTGAGTGGTTTAAAGCCCTAAGGCCCACAACTAGTAGCTAGGCCAAGCTTGAACAAGAGGCAATTGTTGTTTGTGTGCTTATTCAGGCTTGTAGATATACTGCATTATTAGACAGAGTAAGAAGAACTGGAACTTCAACTGATAACTTTCAAGCAGTTGACTTGCTCAAGCTTAAAGCACCTCTTAATTCAAACTACATATTTTTGTGGGTGAATGGGAATTGGTTAGAAGCAATATTAACACTGTACTTCAATCTAATGATGCTGCAAGGAAAACTCTCTGCATCCATTTTATAAACAGGAAAAAAATTTTCCCTCCCTGGAATAGCTAATGCAGGAATACACCTGATCTTTAGTACAGCATTGCCTCAAACGATTGGCAAGTGACTGCAAACATTCTTATTTAGGCTTTGGAACTCTCCTGTGTGAATGCAGAAGCACAGCTCTTGCTGTCTAAACCGCAGTGGGGAAAGAGCCCTAGAACTATGGGTTAAGTTGCACATGTGTGTCTGTGCACATGCGCATTTATTTATATGGACATTTATCAATCCTTCAGGAGTTATCCCCATTGCTATCATCCTCATTGTGGCTACACAGGATCTTGGCCTCTGCCCTGCCTCTCCAAACCCAGCTACCCCATCCCCAAAAGGAAGTCAACATGTTGAAGATAAGAATCAAGACAGACAAACCGGGATACCTATATTAATTCTACCTGTCTCACAAACATTTTGACCCGTGATCTGAAACGGTTAATGAATTTAAAATACTTTTTTAAAAGCTCCCAAATGATTATAAAGAATGTAATATTTGGAAAATAATTACTTTTGTTGTTGCTGGTTGGTAGTGGTGATTTTGTGTGTCTGCATTTTCATATGGAATAAAGATCTGAAGAGCTCAATGTGACAATGATTAGAAGCAAGACCTAAAGAAAAATCACCTGAATTAAAGAAAAAAAAACAAAAAAACTTTTCTTTACCCTGCCAAAGCTAACTTAAATCAACACGGATTTGAAACTTGACAGTGACATGCACTCATGCTGCACAAGACCCATTTTAAATGTAGTTGCCAGAGAAATGCAGTTGTGCTACAGATCATTACTGCCTACCTCATGAGCCTAATTCACTAACCCAGTCAGATGCAATTACAAGAAAGCCATCTGAGTAGTGCAAAATGCCTCTTTAAGAAGGCTGTCATGTACAGTTTCTCTGCAATAAGAGAATTCAGATACTGATACATGGCACCCGGACTATCACATTTCTCAGTTATGCTATTTCTTTTTATTTTTCTTTTTAAAGCACTGTTCATCTGCATGAAGCACACAACAGTAATCAAAAATAACATCCAGTTTAAGAATAGAATGCAAACCTCTGAAAAAAGCTCACTGAGTTCAAACACAAAAGAAACACAAAAACTTCCCTTGATAAGACTGCCCCACTGACTGTCACATGACTTCCTCCCTCTGCCTTCTAGTTCCAAGTTCCAACTCCCTTTTCCTCTAGAAGTCCTATCAAACTCTTTCCAAACTCTGCAGCCCTTCCTGAAAGCCTTCCCTTTTTTGCTTTATATTTCTGTTGTGGAGCAGTCAGAATGCTGACATTTTTTCTCTATTACAGGAATCTTCCTGAGCCCAAAGTCATGACAGTCTTCTAATACAGACTTATGAATTCCTACTAACAGGGCAGAGCCACCAGAAGGTGGTGAGGCAGTTAAATAAAATTGTTAACATAATTCAGCCCATAACTCCACATTGTATCGGAGAATCACAGAATCATATAGGTTGGAAAAGACCTTGAAGATTATCCAGTCCAGTCATTAACCTAACACTGACAGTTCCCAACTACACCAGATCCCTCAGCGCTATGTCGACCCTACTCTTAAACACCCCCAGGGATGGGGACTCCACCACTGCCCTGGGCAGCTCATTCCAATGCCTAACAACCCCTTCTGGAAAGAAATGCTTCCTAATATCCAGTCTAAACCTTCCCTGGTGCAACCTGAGGCCATTCCCTCTTGTCCTATCGCTTATTACTTGGTTAAAGAGACTCATCCTCAGCTCTCTGCAAACACCTCTCACGTAGTTGTAGAGGGCGATGAGGTCTTTCCTCGGCCTCTTCTTCCACCTACAAATTCAAATTTTGTTTTCTTTATAGGTTACACTTACATAATTTGGATTCTTGTCTTGAATTTCAGATGAACTGTTGGACAGATGGGGAAAACAAGATGACAAAAGCTTAGATTCTGGACTATTCTCAAAGCAGGCGTAAAAGCTCTTCCAGCGCGTGTCGCTGAATTACTGAGTATCAGAATCTTCACTAACATGTATCTTCTCCATTGACACAGTGTCTAAATAGTCCTGAATCAGATTAGTTTCCTCAAATTCACAATTTGAGAAGAATAGGAGAAATACCCTAGCAGAAGTGAAAGACTGACAGTGTAAAAAGTGACTACTTCTCTGTTACACACCATCCCTTCTTGGTGTGGGTCAGTGCAACTGTATAGAATGAAATCCACACTACCATGTAAAAAAGCTGTATTTGTCTGTGATGCAAGTCTGTGTAAGCAGATAACAATTCTGTAACAAAAAAAACCAAAAAACAAACACCAACCCACCTAACAATTACTGCTATGAAAAATGACCAGTGTCTACAAGACTGGTGATAAATTTATGAAGCTCTCCAAACAGTTTGCAAACTGATAGAATAGCTTGGGATCCCCTGGGATCTTTAAATCCTGACAAGATTACACGTTTTGTGAGAACATAATTCTTTTCATGTTGGCCTATTTGTTCAAATTGATTATGAAAAATAGAAAATAAGTAATTGGTATGATATGTACATATTAAGATAAGTGAAAATCCACTGTCTTGCTCTATTGCAACTTAGTGCCTAAGTAACCACACATTTATTGATTTTGAGGGATCATTAATTATTAAAAATTAATCATGCATAGTATTCAAAATTAAATTCTATAAAATATGGCAGGTAGCTTCCTTAAAGGTAGAATGGTTGACATTAGCTACAAACTAGGTAGCGAGCTCTAAAATGCAAGACATTAATTTCTGTACCAGTGTACCAGCTTCTACTGTACCACTCTATGAATCAACTCTGCTTTCTAGTGAAAGCATTTTGATGCCTTCTTGTATGACTAGTATTTTCATCACTAAGTTTACAAAGAATTACAAGGAGGTTCCCTATTAGCCTTCAGGTTTGTGCTACTGGTTTGTGCTTCTACATAAATTTATAGAATTTATTTCTTACATATGATTTGTTACATTTTATTCAAGTTAGAACCAATGTATTCCTCAATTTTTCAGGCTTAATTTATTTTCCTCTTTTATTCACCCCTTCCTTTCTTCCTACCTGCCTTCCTTATGACATTTTTTCTGATTGCTAGGAACTACTTCTGATATTTTTTCTAGATTGCTCAATCAGTACTGTCCACTTTTCATGGTCTTATTTACGCTTCATACCCTCTCTTCATTTACAGCTCACATGCAAAGGTGGTAATTTCATAATACTTTTAAAACACAATTGTGATGCTTTACATAAAGCCTAAGAAAATCTTCATCTCTAAGACAAACCAGATGAGAATAGTATTGACTGAAGATCATTATCATTTGAGAGCTAGCCTGTGGATTTCTGTAGCAAAAAGACAGTTCCGATTCATCAGACTGTACAGGGCAAAGGATAGCACAAGCTCCTTTAACACTCAGTAAATCAAAGAGGCTAAATACTAAACGATAATAAAAATTCATGTCTTTGTCAGATGATGATAGGTCATGCTGACAGGGGAACATAATGGAACATGTTCTTCCAACCTGTGTTCTTTAGATAACTACAGATAGTTCTGGTTTCCAGCTCAGCAGAACAAAACCTTTTAAGTTTTTTTAGAGAAGTAAAGTAACATTTTTATAGAAATGAAAAAAAACCTTTTTTTATTAAACACTTAGCATTCATTTAACATTCTAGGCATTTTAATATTTTTAGAATCATGACTATCTCAAGTTGGAAGGGACCCATAAGGATCATTGAGTCCAACTCCCTGCTCCTTGCAGGACTACCTAAAATTAAACCATATGACTATGGTCATCGTCCAGACACTCCTCGAACTCTGACAGGCTTAGTGCTGTGACCACTTCCCTCAGAAGCCTGTTCCAGTGACCGACCACCCTCTAAGTGAAGAACCTCTTCCTAACATCCAATCTGAGCAACTCACTAGGCATCAAATAAGCCTTCCTGTCTCCAAGGTTTACTGACAACAAACAGCACATAAATCAAAGGAGCAAAGCCTTTTTAGAACAGACTGAATGCTGTTAGTTTTTAAGTAAATTGTATGATCAAAGCAAATTATGGGGGTGGGGATTTGCTGTCTTTCATCATACCTCAAGCCTCATGATGGACTTTAGACTATTCTACCAGAAGAAACTTTATTTATACTACTGGTGTATATGAGGCAGAGCTCAGAAGCTATTTCAACAATTAACTGTAACTGTTTTCTTCTGTCTGCTACATGATGTCATTTTAATATGATTATAGGAATGCAGGAGTTGCTTTACTGCATCAAACTCACATTTCATGTAATAGAGGAAGTTTGATATAACAATCACTAGGTGTTCCAAAAAGACACAGGAAAACTCCATACCAAATCAAGGAGAAATAATTCTCCTCTACTCCTGATTCAGTATTAATGATTAATAGTGAAGGAGTGTTGAAAATCTTCAGTCTCCCTTCAATAATCCTTTTATTAGTTTTATACCCCAGAATATTCTCAGTCTCCAAATACTTGTTCAAACTATCTCCAAATTTTAGGGTGGTTTCACAATGAGTGTCTGGGTTTTGATATACTTCTTTACTCTTTTTTTCATTATTATCTTCTGGGATTTTTTTCTATATTCACAGGTCATTTTGTGTCTTCTTAATCTATATAGATACCAAAAGACATATATCATAGCCTTACCAATAGGAGAACACTGCAGTGTTTATCTAGTTACCCTAGAGCATTTTTGCCTTGCCAAATTTAAGTCACATAGCCAGAGTCTACTTTCACAGATAGCCTCAGCTGATTAGTTGATCATCGATCTCACGCTTTTAAAACACCTTATAAACCTGACATTATATAACACTAAAGTGGCCTGTTTCAACACCTACACTGATTGCCTGCTAACAAACAGAAATCCAGCATACAATTCTCAGCTGTGCAATACACCTGATGACTATTATGGCTGCACAGTAAAAGCCTCTAATAATTATGGAAGCAGCATTTTGTAAAAGGCCTTTCAGGTCCACTCTAAATCTTGTGATTCACAAACAGGAGCTATGATGCAAAAGATTCAGATATATCTACCACGACCCCACCTGACATGAAAAGAAACCATTTCAGCCTAAGGGTAGAAAAAGAAAGAAGTACTGTAGAACA
This sequence comes from Athene cunicularia, assembly GCF_003259725.1. Lineage (NCBI taxonomy): Eukaryota > Metazoa > Chordata > Aves > Strigiformes > Strigidae > Athene > Athene cunicularia. The sequence goes on along the minus strand of NW_020799097.1, from coordinate 59,546,778 downwards.
TATCCCAAGCAAAATGACTTGTTTAAAGAACAGTACAAAGTCAAAGACAAGTAAGAGAATCTTACTTCCTAAATCATGTAATCCCACATGTAAGTGAATGGTGATAAGGTGTTTGGTCCTTCTTCTCCCAATGTATCTTATATTTTGGATGACTTTCACATTCCTGAACTGCAACTGGACAATGGAAAGGCTTCAGAAGAGTTTTCAGTCATGCTAATAATACACTTACGATGAAGTGAGTATAAAAGTTAATCAAAATACTGACACACAGACATTTGTACTCCATTTAATCAGCAAAGAATGCTAATACACTGAACAGATTGAAATAGGTTTATCAACATTTGTATTACTTTTATCATATTCCAAAATTTAAGTTTTCATTAATTGGTAGCCAAATAAAAATTTATTAAACTCAAAAAATACTCAGAATAGCTTCATTTCAGTGCTTCAGTCTCACTGCCGGCTCTTAAACTTGAACATCTCAGTTCATGTTTTAACATCAAAGAACAAACTTTTGAAGAAACTCTACTTTCGTAACTGTAGTTTGCTTGTTCATCCAGCCATAGATCAAAAATAACAGCATGTATTTTATCTGATCATTATCTCAGACCACCTATATTTTGAAAAAGTTTTCCAAATATTTAAAAATAATTTCCCTTGTTGTACCTTATGTTCACCACCTATTACTGTACCTCTCTGAACTACCAAGATGACTCTGCATCATTTTTATACCTTCCTCTAAGGTAGGTGAAAATAACAATATTCCTTCTAGTCACTTATGAAGCAAAAAAAAGTATTGCTATTCAGATATGAATAGCCTTAGAACATAGATTTTCTCCTTTTCAGAATATATAAAATATATTAAATGAGAGACAAAGATCATATGCACTGGAAAGGGTCCAAGGATGAAAAAGGAAAAATCTTTCATAGAAACTATACACATCTTCACAGTAGGGTGACCAGGATCTTTGAAAGGCACATTAGAACTCTTAAATGTTTGCATTATTGTGGATCAAACTAAAATATTGAGTGAAAAAAAAATGTTAACAGAATTGGCAAGAAACACTATTAAGTTAAAATTGGACAAATCTGAGATAATTACTGCAGTATAATCTTCCTTAATATACCCAGATAGAATTCAACCAATATTTGTTCTACTTGCTTTATTCAAAACACTGATTCTTAAATCATACTTTTGAGGGAAATGCTGTGGATGTTGCCTACCTTGACTTTAGTAAGGCCTTTGACACCATTTCCCACATCATTCTCCTGGCAAAACTGGCTGCTCGTGGCTCGGATGGGCACACGCTTTGCTGGGTCAAAAAACTGGCTGGATGGCCTGGCCCAAAGAGTTGTGGTGAATGGAGTTAAATCCAGTTGGCGGCAGTCACGAGTGGTGTCCCCCAGGGCTCGGTGCTGGGGCCACTCCTGTTTAACATCTTTATTGATGATCTAGACGAGGGGATCGAGTGCACCCTCAGTCAGTTTGCAGATGACACCCAGCTGGGTGGGAGTGTTGATCTGCTCCAGGGCAGGGAGGCTCTGCAGAGAGACCTGGACAGGCTGGAGCCATGGGCTGAGCCCAACTGCAGGAGTTTCCATAAGGCTAAATGCCGGGGGCTGCCCTTGGGCCACAACAACCCCCAGCAGCGCTACAGGCTTGGGGAGGAGTGGCTGGAGAGCTGCCAGTCAGAGAAGGACCTGGGGGCATTGATTGACAGCCTGCTGAACAGGAGCCAGCTGTGTGCCCAGGTGGCCAAGAAGGCCAATGGCATCCTGGCTTGTGTCAGCAATAGCGTGGCCAGCAGGGACAGGGAAGGGATCTCACCCCTGTACTCAGCACTGGTGAGGACACTGAACGACTTGAAAGGACATTGAATGACTCGAGCGTGTCCAAAGAAGGGCGACGAAGCTGGTGCAGGGTCTGGAGCACAGGTCGTACGAGGAGCGGCTGAGGGAACTGGGGGTGTTTAGTCTGGAGAAGAGGAGGCTGAGGGGAGACCTCATCGCCCTCTACAGCTCCCTGACAGGAGGTTGCAGAGAGCTGGGGATGAGTCTCTTTAACCAAGTAACAAGTGATAGAACAAAAGGTAATGGCCTCAAATTGCACCAGGGAAGGTTTAGACTGGATATTAGGAACCGTTTTTTTCCAGAAGGGGTTGTTTGGCATTGGAATAGGCTGCCCAGGGAGGTGGCGGAGTCCCCATCCCTGGAGGTGTTTAAGAGTAGGGTTGACATAGCACTGAGGGATATGGTGTAGTTGAGAACTGTCAGTGTTAGGTTAATGATTGAACTGGATAATCTTCAAGGTCTTTTCCAACTTATTAATATCTGTGAAAACTGCATGCTGTTCAAAATACTTCAAAGCGAATTATAGTTACCTTCTGCACTGTAAAAACATTGTGGACTGACTGGCAGAAAGGCAATGTGTATGTTTGTGAACTGTGCCATGTAAAGGTTGCTTAAGTCCTTCCATTCATCCTGTTCCTACTTCTCAGAAGAGAACAACTTCATTTCTGTGCCTATCCTCATCTTCTGTCTCAGGCCCTAAAATAAGTCCAAGTCCCCCTTCTCTAGGAGTTTACAAAATTTTAAGCACAATTGTTCTTACTTTCCCATTTATTTGGTAAAGAATTAGCAGTGAGACAAGCCACACAGCACTTGTGTTTCTGTTTCTGTCATGACTGAATGGTTGGTCCCTTCTTTTCTTTCCAACAAGCACCCAGTATTTAGCAGGTCAGATTTCATATTCTTGCCTAGATAAAAATGTTGTAGCATACTAAGGAAGACCCATATGCTGATACAAAAGATCCTCCAACTTAATTTTACCAAATGATTGTGTAATGCTTAAATGGGACTTAGGTAGTCAAAGAATTAACATTTCGATATGTGAAGCAGCAAAATGGCATCTTGATGGTGCTCTGAAAGTTCCCAGTTGCTGGTCAAAGCATTCCAAACTGCACCACAAATAGAATGGAAAAATGCATGATGTTTTAAGCATACCTGCTTTGAGCTAGTCACCTGGGTGCTGGGTATTGATTAAGTAATGTAATCTCAATGCACGTTATAACAAGACAAGCACAAAATCGAAGGTCTTGGATTTCAGCCTTTTAACTGCTAGAGCTTTTTTTCTCCACACATCCACAATATACAATACTGGCAAGCAAATGTCAGTCCTTAGAATAATCTAATGTCACTACTACTTAATATACATTACCAGTAATTCTCTGGATACTTAATACTAACAAGAGTAGCTCAAGAAATAGATTAAGCTTCAACTAATATATTTTCTATTTTAATTTAGTTTGTTTAATATATAAAACATACCTACTACTCCCTGAATACAGTTATTAATAAATTAAGAAATATATTATACTCAAGACTACACATAGATTACTACATAATGGTATAAATACATATTTATGTATATATCCACATTTATGTAAAAATAATGTGCTTGCATAAAAACTTCTAATCCAATATATTGAACATTGTATGCACAGCCAGGAAGCCTCCTTCTCTCTGCATCATGTTACAAAGGAACATGCCTCATTTAAGCCAGAGCTGCCATATTTCAGAACTACAGCCTAGGTATCTTTCATACAGGGGTACCACCGAGCTTACCTGCAGAGAAATACACTTTATCTGCACTCTCACAGCATGTCTGCACTTACCACTACTCAAATATAAGAGGGAAGGGAAGAGTTATCTGTACTCTATTGACTTGTTGACTTTGTCAAATGCAGTTTAACTTCACTGCAGTTCAGCTATAATGTTCAATACATTATTGACTGTAATTGCAGTCATTCCATGCTCCCAAAAAGGCAGTTTATGTAACATCACAGGTAGCAGTACATTCTCCCTGACAAAATCTAGCCATTTTAACCTAGATTACTATGTTAGTTTTAAAGTCTGAATATGTCTTACTTCATGAATATATATATATGTCTTTGCAGAGGCCACAGACAAACAATTACCTTGCTTTTTTAATCCCATCAGGAATATGGAGTGTCTTATATTTTAAAAAGAGCTTTTGAGAGTACCTTAGACACAGACAAAATATATGGGGCGTTCCAGATACCACATACAGCAACAGCACCCAGAGGGAAAATAATTACACATACTCACTATTTAAATGCCTAGACAGATCTACAGCATGCACTAAAGGTAACTTCTGTCCATAATAGATCTGTGTCATTATTCACAAGCCTTTAAGATTTCTACCTTCATGTTCCTGAAATTTTTACTTCTCCTCCAAACTACACCCATTCATCTCTTTAAAGATCTTGCCACCCCTGTAAGACTCACCTCTCCAACCTGCGAGTTATTTCTCACATCTTCCTGAATAGACTTCTGTACCAAAGGAATGTGGCTATTAGAAGATCACAAATGTCACTTCATAAGTATATGATGAGGTTTCAAACAATTTCTACTGTTACAAACAGCAGCAATTTTAAACTTTTTTTCCTGTGAGTTTTGATGAGATAAAGGTATTACTAAGACACCTTTTTTTAGTATCTAAAGGAGGACTTGTGCACCCAAAAAGCTCATTCATTTTTCCCTAAGTAAACTAGTTGGCCTAATAAATGATCTCATCCCTATGAGCCGTATATTGCTTACCCTTAATTATGAGACTGATGTACTACAATATCAAAGACTAACTTAGACCAAACTGCTTTGGCTTTGGATATGGGAAGCTTCCAGACTACAAAGGACATTTATTTAAATGGCATTGGAATAATGAACTGAATCACAATTCAGGTTTCCAAAAGTTCCAGGATTAGTAGTACAGACTTATCAAACTTCTAAATTACTTCTAAAACCTAAAGCTGGAGACTCTGGGATGATACCTTAAAGCACAATCTCTGTCTGACCTGCACAGGACCAATTATACATTAAGAATCTGAGGTGTTAAAGTAGAAGAATAAATATTTCTGTTAGTTGTATTTGTTTAGGTTGTATTTTCACTTAAGACTGAGCAGTAAAATTTTATAGTTCTATTAAGCACTGACCAATCATTATTTTATTTAGACTGTTACATAACAAAGGAACTGCTTTTAGCAGGCAAGCTTCAATGCAAGACACACAAGACAAGAAAAAGGAAAAGGGAGAGAAAAGATGAAATGGGAAGAGAAAAACAGAGAGAAAGTGGGAGAGAAAGAGAGAAGGGGGAAGAATTGACACTGAGAGAAAGACAAAGAGAAGTCAGAGAAGTTGAGAGAAGGGAGCTTTGTCCTTGTAAACATGAGTAGGAATGCTCCTGATCTTGGAGGAGGAGGAAGGTACTTATCTGAGTATATGGTCAATTTTTACCTTTGAGGGTCTTGATAACACAGGTGACCAAAACTGTCAAGAGACCAAAAGATGTTCAGAAGTGGAAGCTTTACCAAAAATTATTCAGAACTGTGTAACTTTCTCTGCCTCATTCCCTGTTGATACCACCATTCAAACGATGACAAAATGTTGTGGCCTGTATCTGAACAGAAAGCTTGAAATCAGGCCCATAGCTACAGGTATCTGCCTTATAGCATCATCTGGACAAATCTTCCCTAATTCACTATCTAAACTGCAGGGAAGCCAGCATAACATCCTAGTTCTTTCTACTGTCTCTCTATTTCACACTGTTTGGTTTTCAAAGAATGAAATACCTGGCTTAGTGAAAATTCTGTGCTTAAAGTAAGATTTAGGGTTTCCCATACCTCATCTTTGAGTATATAATCCAGGATTTATATACCAAATAATTTTCAAGTTAATTTCAGATAGTAGAAGAGGGGAAAAGAGCACCATGGAAAAAAACATAATTTTTTTCCAGCAATATAAGATGATGCAATCAGCATCTGCTTGTCATGTTTTAGTATAAAAAAAATAAATTGCAAGGCCAAAATCTACACAGCTTTTTAAAACTAAAAAACAAGTCAATGTATTAGGGATAAAATCCTCTTGAGTTTATGACTTCCAATGTGAGCAGAACACACAGACACAAAGGCTGTTATGTCACCTTTATTTTCTTTAGCCAAACACCAAAACAGCATTAGTGGAGCAGGGCTTGGAGGACTCCAAGACCATTACTCTTGCATCTAAGCATGAATCTTTCTTCTCTGAAAAACAAAACTATACCTGCCTCAGAATTCTGAGTCCAGCTAAATTTATATGTAAACTAAAGCTTTCCTCATTCAAGAAAAGAGACCACATCAGAAGGTCTGATCCAGAAATTCAGTGCGCCCTCCAAAATCTTGAAACAGCATCTGAACTCTTTGAAGTGAAAGTAGCAAACCAAATGTCCAAAATTGCTCATCATGACCACTAGGACCTAGATATTTTTAAAAAATAATCTTTACTGTGGTTCTTCCACCCAAATATAAAAGATAATATTCTAATAAAAGGCTTTAATAAAAGTAAGTATCTGGAGTATTAATGAGATTACTTTAAAATGTTCATAGAATTCTCCGCTCATCAGATAACTATGTATGTTCCCCATGCTGCAGAGCATTTAAGGAAAGGCTCCACAAATCCTGCCTCTTCCAATTCTCAAGCCCTTTCTCAAATCTTTACATGCCAAAAATTTAAGCATGCTGAAAAGGCATTAAATTGTGATAGCCCACAGGCCACATGTACCAAAAGAATCCTCTACAGTGGTCATGATTCAACATTGACCTCCAGGTCTTGCATAATTGCAATTCATATATTCAAAAGGGTAATTGGATTACCCAACAACAGTTGTTTGTCATGTCTGACGCTACTGAGGCAAAGAATCTTCTGCTGGCTAAGCTTTAGATAGAAAGTATGAGAAATTATCAAAGGAAAACAGCTACATGGTATTTTGTTTATTGAAGTGCAGTGACAAGATAGCCAAGTTCCTTTCAAATAAAACTATACAGTTCTAGTGATGTAGTAAGCATGAACCACACCTATTCTCTGAAGGTAAAAGAGAGATCACAGCTGCTCCTTTCACAATAAGACTCGGGTTTTGTCATGCTACACAAATGCAATCTTTTTTAAATTTCTGTACACAACTTTTCTATTTTACAACATAAAATCAGGTTTCCAAAAATTCTGATCTTATCCTGAGCTGTTGGAGATTTGAGAACAGAACTGAACCCTTTCCCACTTTTCCCCAGAAAGCTTCATGACACATGTGGTAACCTATCCTTTGTTAAAAATCAGTCTTCTTTATAAGGAACCTATTAGATCTTAAACACCCTCCCTACCCCCCATAAAACTATTAAGAGAAGATTCCACTGGAAGAGGAGGGAAAAAAATATGGGAATAGCCATGAAAAGTTGTCTACTGGTGATGTGTGTTCTAGTAGATTTGGTTTATATCCTAGTTCTTGCAAATTTGAATGCCTTGAAGCTGGTCTAGCAATAATACAGAAAATCTTGGTGAATTTTAAGACATCATCGCTTCAGGTACTATCTTTGACTTATAAATACAGAAGCCAAGTTCCAGATATGATTTTGATTTCTTGGGCTAATTTATTTTTCAGAAAGATAGAAATTAAAGTAGTTGGGAAAAAAAATCAATCAATAAACTTCCCACAGCAACGTTTGAAGTCTTCTTTCTGCCATCCTGAGTTCCTAGGCATGTGGTTCTCACACTGTCAAAGCTGCCATGTCCTCATCCTCTCTTCCCTGACACTGTACCACGTATGGAATATTTTAGAGACCACAATTTATTTATATGCATTCAGAATTGTCTTCATTATCTGGATCAGATTAAATTGTTACAGGATGAGAACTACCATTTTGACACTGTTCCACTATGAAAAGAATGAGGGTTTCCTGTTTTTATCTCCCCTTGGGTTTACAAAGTAAGTCACAATCATACTTACTTCCTGAATTCAACCTACATGCATTTCAAAATGAGAGCAAGAAATATGCTTCCCCCTCCTTTCATAATAGCAATCTTTAACTAATATCACTGAACCGTAACTACAGCTGCAAATAATATTTTACTGATGCAATTTCTTTACAGAAAAGCTGAGCTATAAAGCAAATTAAATGATGTCTCTCAGTGAATACAGCTGTGCAATAAAGTGGCTACAGAAGACATTGATAGTTGGTTTCTATTACCAGTTTTACCACTGAAAACTTTAGCTATATCACTTTGTATGTCATATAAACTTTTGTTTGCCTGCAGCACTTGTAGCAATATATAGACAAAATATGTCCATCCTGTAGTACTCAGAAATGACAGTGCTAAAGAAAAAAAGCAAAATTTGAGTTTTAGAAAGTAGGTCTCAGCTTCTGGCTTGTTTCAGTTCTAGTTATTTCCACTTCAGTCTTAGCAATACTACAAGTATAGCTCACTTTCTAAGATTTCGGTTACTGTCACCTCCACCAAGTGGTACATGGGTTGTGAATTTCATCACTCTCTCACATCTAGTAAGGTTTCAGAAATACATTGCTGAAACAAACTGAGTAGCTTCAGTACAGAGCATTTATCCATATTTGCCCAGAAGGATTTAAATCCATGTTTTCCACCTCCTAGGACACTGGCCCAAATTCCAAACTAGTCAAGGAGAGGGAATGAGTAGGTATTTTTACTTTTCTTACTCAACCTACTCTCCTGTGAATTCTTGAATATTAATTTGGTTCAGAGAACAAAAGGAAGCATGGTTTTTCAGCCATGGAGACTAGCCTAGCCTAGTCTTTCAACATGAGAGGTATATTGTAAATTCACCAATATTTTTCTCATTACTACTCTTTCTTTGCTCTTCTGTCTATACCACATTGGTCTCAATTTCTAATTATATAATGCACTATTCACTTGTATTAGCTTTTTCCTCATCACCTGCCCTTTTTCTCTCACAAGGTATCTGACAAGAAAGTAAAGTGCCTAACTGAGGGCAGTTAATCTCGCTCTTCAGGTAAGAGCAAGTCTCCTTCAGAAGACAAATTAGAGCATCTCAGCCTTGTACTCTGAAGTGCTGTATGAAACAAAGTAACTATATTAGTGATTGACAGAAAGAATATCTCCCTAATCAAGCTACATGCCTAATGTTAACTGGGGTAGATACTTCCCCCAGAATTTTGAGTTGTTGGAGAAATCTAAAGTTAAGACACTTCCAGCATAAGACAAAGAATCATTCCTCTCAAAACTTTCTTGATTCTTTACAAATATGAAAATTCTTAAGTGAGATGGGGGGGGCTATTGTGTAACTCTACATATTTCAGAGCAGAAAGACACCAAAGTGCTCTCAGTGTAGTACTGAAATGTTGATTTTGGAACTCACATATAAACTTCTGATGGAAGTCTGCCCAGGCAGAGGAAAAAGGAAGGAACCAGATCTTGGTATTTTTATCCAAAAATTATATGCAGCACTTGGAGACAGCAAAATAAATTATTTTATTTGTTCAATTTTTTTTCCCAATTTTTCTAAAAAACAGCACATTTTGCTGTTAAGAGTTTAATTCTATAGACAATGTAATCTATTGTACATAATTTCAACCGATTAGAAAGAAATACTTACTTTGGGCAAGCCAAATCACAGTAAATGTTTTACTGCCACTGAAGAAACATGAAAGTAGTTAGTTACTCTGAAGATGCTGCTTTGAATAAAAGTACTTCTACATTTAAATGTAGCATAAAATAATACTTAAATGCACTTGAACAAAACAGTCACGTAAACCACAATTGCTTTCATTTGGAAGCAAGTCTACACACAAAACGGAATACAATAATGTTTTTCCCTTTGTGATGGGGAACAGTTAATCACAGATTACAGGACAAATAGGGGTAACAGAGAGCATCCTTTTATAACAGAGGTTGATTTTGGATCCAAGATTGTTTTATCTGGCATATCAGCAATACTACAGGAAACCATGCTCAGATTAGAATGCATAAGGTTGAAAGATTCACAGGGTTATCAGATTTCCCATGCTGCATGCTGTTGCTCTGGGTAGCATCTTAAGACTGGTAACAAAATCCAGATGCAAATCCAGAACACTGTTTTTTAACCTCTATTTAAATTTATAACTTCCTGCTTATGTTGTTCAAATATCAAGTTTGCAAGAGTTTATTAGCAAAGACAAAAAAATATACTGTGACCTGACTGATTTAGAAGGCGACTAACCTTCTACATCCTTCATGCATTACTTGTCCTTCAAGGGTCTGACTTTGCAAACACAAAGCATTCTGCCAACAATAACTGGATATTTTTCAAAAGTCCCATACTGATCATGTAAGCATTTGCAGAATAAGAACTTTGAAAGTGTAGCAGTCTTAAGTAAAGGACAGTATATCTAACTATTTACACAGCACTTTCTATGGCCAGCTTCACCATCCTCTCCACACTACTGAGGACTGCCTTAATAAAAGTATCACATTTTAAAACCACATATTTGCCATGTTGCTATTTATCTAGTCAACTGATACCTGTGGGGGGTATCCATATTCACAAAGATTGTAATAACAGGATATATTTGAAAAATACATACCCCTACATGATGACATGCATGCAATACTGTGCTGGAATACTCATATCTGGGAAGGAAACCTGACCCCTGCCTCTCTCTATTTGGGTCAGTATAATTCAAGTAGATCAATTACAGATTTTAAAGAAAACAAATAATCCCGTATCACAATTTCAAGTAACTGAATGCACCAATAGACCATCCAGTATCAGAAAGCACCTGTCTTCAGAAATGTTACTATTTTTCAAAAGTACGTTCTGGACAGGATTGACCCTTCCTTTGCAAAAAAAAAAAAAATTGACACTTTTTCTAAGGAAGACAGAGGTTGGCACACCTACAGATGCTCTTCTCAGACAACAATATATTTCCAAGAGAAACACTACTTCTGTTTCTTGGCCTACTGAAATAATCCCCTCGAGCCTTTTTATCAGGTTGAAGACTGAACAACAAACTGTCCAAGGGTGTGCACCTCATCTTTTCCTTTCAGGTCTTGTACCAAGTAAACTGTCAGATCCAATGATAATTTCTTCTATGAGCAGAAGACATGAACCTACTAGATTCAATAATGTTAATAGAATAATATAATCAATTCAGTATTCCATTATACATCCACTATACCAAAAGCACAATGCACTTATCTAAATAGCAGTGTACAAGCTTCATTATGAATGCAGAAAGAACAGCTTAGCTCATCTTCCAAGCACACATCTATTCTAGATAGATACAAGTAATTTCCATTTAATGGAAATTATAAAGAGACATTCCACTGATGGAAGGTGACGGAAGAATAATAATACTGGAACACAAAAGGCTTCTTACAAGGATGGGAAATAGAAACTCTAGTCTAGAATATTCTCAAAAATACTATTTAAAAAAAAACAAAGTACATTAGAATATTTACAGTCTCCTTATTTGTTTCTCCTTACAATAAATCAGTCTATACTGCCACAGCTAGACCATGTCTAGCAGCCAATCTGTCTGCTTTAAACTACACTGTCTATATCTCTATAACTACTATATCCATAGTCTAGTATCAAAAATACAGATTCACTCAAAACTGTTCCCTAAATCTGAAAGTCCTAAATAATTCAGTTGGAATTTTAATGCAGTTTAGTAATATGCAGTAATTCTAAACATATATGTTGCATCTTAGGTAGAGCAACAGACATTGTGATGAAACCAAAGTCTTCAATTGTATGGTGCAGGACAAAAACTGAGTTAAGAATATGCAAGAAGATTTTGGTAAGATATAAAATCCACTAACAATAACTAGAGTTTAAATAGGTTAAAATTTCAGGGTTTGTTTTAGAACAAAGCTGCAAAGATATTCAGGAAGAAAACAGCTTCTGTGTGTTTGCTAATTAAAAAAGAAAAAAGTAAATTATGTAAAACAAATACATTCATTTTCTTTCATGCTAATTGTATTACCTAGTGGAAACTAATGCTGAGAAGCATCGTATCTTAAAATGTCTTTATGTCCAATAAGCCTAAATACAGTCTTACACATTAAATCCACCTTAAAATCTAAAATAAGGTGCCAGATACACACTAAGCTTTGCTAATAAAAATGAATCTAAATTCTTTTAGAATAAGCCTCTAAAACCTTGAGCTTACTTCTTAAGACACTTTATCCAATAAAGGCTGAATCCCTTGCTGAAGTTTCTTTGCACTGGTAAAATTGACAATAATTATTTGTACATAAAGAATTATCTATCTGTTTGAATTTACCACTGGTCAAGTTTTTCATCAAACATATATACACTCATAAATGCACACGTAGGAGTGATTAATGTTCATGAAACAGAAGACAGGGATTCTAGAAATACCATCTGATGACATGCCAATAAATATTTTGATCATCTCAGATTTAGAAGAGTTGTTTGCTGAGCCCAGCTGAAACAGTGAAAACATCTCAGCTTGGACACAGAAAAGTTTAATTCCTAACAGAAGAGATTACTATGGATCTGTATATGTAATTTTAAAGAACTTCCCCTTGCATGCCATTTCCACAATCAGTGTATCTTAAAAGCTAATTGTTTTTGTCCACAGTTTAGGTACCAATATAAAGTCAAGGGAGCTGACACAAACACAGAAACAAAGCCTCATTTAAATAGGAAGCACCACTAAATGCTTCTTAATAGCTCTCCTTAGCGACTCACTCCCTAGTTTTCAACTATAGCTAATGCTTCAGTTTAACTATTCATTCTGACAGCTCTGGGACCCTCTGGCTCCTCTTGTTCTTCCAGTCATTGTAGAACTAAACCGCTTACACATATGTTCAGCAGAACATTAAGACAGAACAAAATGTTATGTTCTGGGTTGTATGCTTCCTTTATAAGGACTGGGAATGAAATTCTTGCTGCAAGGAAGCCAGTAAGAATTTCACTGTAAATTCAAACAAACCTAACTTTCACACTAAAATGAGTACACACCACAAAACGTATTTTACTCATATATTTCAACTAACAATCATAAAGGAAAACCAGGTAGTGAATGAGAGAAAATTATTTCCTTGGACTCTCTGTGGATTTGTTTAGCGGGGAATACATATACATACTGTTTCACTTCCAGAAAATAATTGTACAGGAACTGTCATACTGTAGACAGATGCTACATTTTTTAACTAACTCCAGAAGTGATTTAAAGGTCTCCTGTGCAGAATATAATGGCTTTTTAACATGAAATTTAGTAATTACTCGAGTTTATTAAACAGATTGAGTACGGTAATTTCACCTCATTCTAGATTGTCTTAATAATGTTGACTCATTTTAAAACTAAATAGTATATTACAGATGTACTTAGATCAATTAATGGGTTAATTCATCAATGAATTTTCAATTAATTGGAAGTACTTATTTTCAGACTGTGAGCCAAAATTCCCTCCAATTCCTAGAAAGAACTCTATTCTATGGGACAAGTAGAGTCTAAAACAAGTGCCCTTCACACACTATATTCAAAGCTATGTACCTGAGCAGTAGAAATGCTCCTCCAGTCACATTTGACCCTGGGTGCCTGTCAAGTAATCTTAGGCACATACTATTCAGCCATTCAGCTTCTTCCATACATAACTGATAGCCCATGCAACAGTTACTCAGAAGAAATATCTCTGTTTTCAGAGAATCATAGAATACCAGGTTAGAAGGGACCCCAAGAATCACCTGGTCCAACCTTTCTGGCAAAAGCATGCTCTAGACAAGATGGCCCAGCACCCTCTCCAGCTGCGTCTTAAAAGTGTCCCATGTTGAGGAATCCACCACTTCCCTGGGGAGATTATTCCACTGGTCTTCCTGCAGGGTGGGTCTCCCTTTCAAGGCTGCTCAGTTTGGTATCCTCAGCAAACTTCATCAGGGTACACCCAATCCCATCATCCAGATCACTTATGAAGGTATTAAACAGTGTTAGGCCCAGTATCAATCCCTGGGGGACCCTACTTGTGACAGGTTGCCAGTTAGAAAGAAGACCTCTGGGTGCAGTCTGTCAGCCATTTCCTCACCCACCACACAGACCACTTGTCTAGACTGCAATGCATTGGTTTCTCTAGGATGCTGTTGGTAGCCATATGGAAAGCCTTGGAGAATCCAGGTAGTGTCTACAACTCGCCCCACATCAATCAAGCAGGTTACTTTGTCACAGAAAGCAATCATGCTTTTCAAGCATGATTTGTCCTTTGTGAATCCACACTGGCTTTTCCCAGTCACGTGCCTCACTTGACTTGTGATAGCCCCCCAGAGGATTCATTCCATGACTTTCCCAGGAACTGAAGTAAGACTGATGGGCCTGTAATTTCCTGGATCCTCCTTTAAGCCCCTCTTGTACATGGGGGTGACATTAGTCTTCTTCCAGTCTTCTGGGATATCCCCCAATCTCCGCGATTTCTCAAAGATTATGAAGAGCAGCCTTGAATGAAATCAGCCAGCTCTCTTAACACCCTCAGGTGGATAATGTCAAGACCCATCAATTTGTAGGGGTCAAACTCCTGTAATAGCTCACATACCAACTCTTCCTTCACTGACAGTGGGTCTGTGTTTGCATCGACCCAGGTTTTCGTTCCCAAGGCCTGGGGGCCCAACAGTGCTGGAAAAGACAGAGGTGAAGAAAGTCTTGAGAAAATCTGCCTATACAGCACTGCTGGTGACTAATTCACCTATCCTGTTTAACAGCAGGTCAATATTTTCCTGCTCTTTCTCCTTGTTATTTACATATGTGAAGAATCGTTTCTTGTAATTTTTGACATCTCTGGCCAATTTCAATTCAAGCTGAGCTTTTGCTTTTCTAACTGCATCTCTGCATGCCCTACCAATACCCTTGTAGTTCTCAATGGGTATTAGTCCACTTTTCCATCTCTGGTATGCTTCTCTTTTGGTTTTGAGCAGACTCAGAAGCTCGCAGTTAAGTCAAAGGGATCTCTTGCTCCACCTACTTCTCCTACCTTTAAAGAGGATGAACTGGTTTTGTGCTTCCAGGAGAGAATTCTTTAAAAACTCCTAGCAGTTGCTAGCTCTTCTATCCTCCATGGAAGCTTCCCACAGAATCCCTCCCAACTGAGCTCTGAGTGAGGTGAAGTTTGCTCTTCTAAAATCTAAAACTTTTGTCTTAGCACTAACCATCAGCATGCTCAGCAGTATCCCTAACGCCACAATGTTGTGATCATTGCAGCCAAGGCTATCGCGAAATGACATGATTCTACAAAGCAGGTTTTCTTGGTTTGTGAGTAGCAAGTCCAACAGTGCCTCATTTCTGGCTGGCACATGAGGAAGCAGTCCTCTATGCATTCCAGGACCTCATGGATGACATGCAAGCTGCTGTATTTTTCTTCCAAGAGGTGTTTGGGTAGTTGAAGTAACCTATAAGAATTCTGTTGATCCAAAGTTTGCTGAAGTGACCGAATTATTGCTTCATCAGCCTTATCATCTTGGTTTGGAGGTCAGTAGCACATGCCTACTGTAAGATCTGCCTTGGAGACAACCCCTCTGATCTTGACCCAGAGGCATGCAATAGGGCATCCACAATTGCCGCAGTTGACTTCTATACATTCAAGGTTCTCCTTAAAATAGAGCATGACTCCTCCACCTCTTCTTTTCCCTGTCTTTATGAAACAGCCTATCCATTGCTATTCTCCAGGCATGTGAGTTGTCCCACCATGTTTCAGTTATTGCTACCACATCATAACTTCCTGAACATAAATAAACATACAAACATAAATTAAGACTTGTAATAACAGAGGAAGATAGGTAGTAGTTAAAGCCCACCTTATGCACGTCACAGTAGGGGTTGTTTTCACTTTGCATTTACCAACAAGCTAGGGCAACAACTTATATCAAAACTGTTCAAGCCTTACTTTTTCTATCTTGGTATTTTCTGTGCTGTGATTCTTCATGTTTCCAGGTATAAATCTTCGTATGAAAATATTTACAACTGAGGGAAAAGTGAGACAATGAGTATTTTTGCATGAGAAATGTGCAACTGGTTTGTTTCACAAATGCATAGAACTGAGGTAGAAAATTAAAAGCAGAGTCTACACTGGAGCTGCAACAGATTTCACCATTTTTAAAGCAGACTGTCTAAAAATTATGCCATATTCCATAGAGATGGAGAGATTCACAATTGATGAGTTTATAAATGATTGTCTGTAGAACTGGAAGTCCTGAGGACTCATAGCAGCTTACAGTTAGATAAGGCAGAACACCTGCTACTTACTGGATCCTTAATAACAGAGCCGTAAGAAACTGGGTGCACCCTGTTTAATTGAATGTTGCATTTTCTCATGTTAATTGAAGGGAAAAGGTTCTGCACACCAGTACTAGTATTAAAACAAATTACTGAAGAGCTTCCAATATAACTAATGTTCCTATCTATCAGTTCGATCTAAGACTAATTCCATCCTAGACAGTCATATACCTCATCAAAACCTTTGTGAATTCTTCCATAAATTGAGTTCTTCCCTTTTTTTCTATGATACCATAGGTTAAGATACTCAGGCATATTCTCAAACACTCCTCTGAAAATCCTAGGCTACTATAATAGCCCTTAATAATATGTCTAATACAAATTCTTTGAAGGCTTATCCACATAATATGCAAAAGCCACTCTGGCTCTTGCCAGGACAACATATTTATCCATGTATTTACTAATTCTATTCTTTATCATGTCTACAACTGTGTTCAGTTCTAAACCTATAGTTACAAGTTCAGCATGTGAGGCCTTTTTAAATATTAGCATCATATTTGCAAGCTTCCATTTCCCCTCCAGTGAGGCTGTTCATATAACCTGTTCAACAATCAGTTATATAATGTCATTACTCTACCAGCACTTTCACACCAAGTTCTTTACACCCTTCCATAAATCTCAGATTCAAATACCTATTTCCCCTAGAGCTACTGAGCTGATACCGCTCATCAGCCTTAACCAATCTAAGCTAATTCCACAAACATTTTCACACCAACAACAAATCCTATACTCAGAGTAGATAACTTAATAAATCTGTGTTTCTACCCTCCTATATCTGCTGTTTAGATCAAAACCCTGAGGGCATTAGCTGTCTGAAATGACTGTATATCTTTCATTAGTTTGCTCATCATCACAATTTTTCTCTTGAACTACGTTATACACGTGATCCAGCACCATATCACCTTCTGTATATATGGCACTTCTATTTTAAACCTAAAGAGCCTGTAATACAAAGACAAAGCTTAATAACAGCAAAGGTTAATTCCTGAAACAATTAGTTTATTAGCAGTCATCTCACAGAATATCTATTTTTATTTTCATTCTTACAGGCAGACATAAATAGCCTTCTCTCCCAAACCTTTCCCCTAAAAAAGTACCTTATGTTCCTCAAGCAATGTTTTTAAGATGAGCACGGTCAAACTGCACAGATATCAATAAGCCATGTGGTCAAATTAAAAGCCACAAATTACTAAAATGCAGATTTTGTATAGATAATGAAAAACATAGAAACACTGTTCCCAGAACTATACATGCAGTTTTACTCCCTGTCCAAATTAACATACCAAACCAAGTACTGTTCTCTCTCTTACTAGTGACATACATGTAATTTTTTTCTTTTGAGTTATATTACAGGACTTAATCAAGATGAAAGACAACAGGTGAAGGCAAGAAGCAGACCAGCAAAATAACTGAATCATATAAGTTTTAAGTAGATATTTTGGGACAAATAGATATTATAAGTAGACACGAAGTACTGTACAGCCACAGATCTGTTAGCACCATGAAGAATCAATTCATTAGAACACAGCTGCATCCATTGATCCCTTCAGGTTTATCATCTAAGAAGGACAGCCAGAAGTTAAACAATTAGAGGAACAAAACTTACCAAAGGAGGTGGTGTATTTTCAATGAATAGACAAATGACTCAGTGTAACAACTTGAGTTCCACTTTATCCTTTCGGGACAGTGTCTAATGTCCCCAAGAACTGACTCAAGCTCTTGATGATGATGTTGATTATTGTTGTTATTGCTGCTGCTTTTCCCCATCACTTTTCTATGCCACAAAAGTTATTTCAGCAATTAAACTATGAGCTTCTAAGTCACTTTTAAATAACTCCTACCAATATGGCAAGCAGGCTCAGTGCCTTTTTCCCTCTAGTTAACAAGCTATGAAGTTGATACAAGAATTTAACTATTAACTTTGCTGGCAAACGACTGCCTTATTCTCCACGTCAAAGCTGCAGCTGGGAGAGGAATCTGAAGCTGCATGCATAATCAGTGATTATAGGGTATGCATGTAAAAGCTTCCCACCTACTCTGAATCTAGAAAATATTTGCCATATTTACTATATAAGCATGCCAAAAGTGACTGGGAGGGAGAAGCACACTTACATAGACCCTAAACCCACACAACACACAACCTTAACACAATGGAACCAATTTAGATGGCTGTGCCCAACTGTAGAAATACACTGTGCTTATGAGAAGAATTCAGTGTGCATATTACAAATATATTTTTAAATATTTTGTTTCTCCCCATGGTAAAGAAAACCTTTTTGTATGAGGGCTCATTCTTCTTTAAAAAGGAATGATTAATAGAAAATATTCTCCAATTATACCAAAATCAAAAAACAATGAAAAACATACTCTGTTTTATACCACGTACAGCATATGGAAGTTCTTATACATAGTTGGGGTTTTTCCACAATTGTCATAAAAGGTGACTAAAAAATTATCCACGGGGATGAAATAGTACCAAAAATATTTTTTTTCAGATAAAATTAACAAATTCACTATTGCCAATGATGGCTCAAGGTTAAACACATAAAGTGTACTTCTGATGCTCTGCAATCATCTTTTTGTTGCCACTACAAAAAAATGCATGCATAATTCACAGAACTAAATCAGATGTGTAACTGCACCACACTCAAATCACCAGCTCTGGGATTTGCACAAACATTCATGTTCTATTCCTGGTGGTTTCAAATATAAAATTTTAAAGCCCTGTATGTTTTATTGACGTTATTTTGCGTTCTTTAAAAGGCATGGATTTCTTCTTGTTTCATAGAGCTCTCCGGCTTTTAGGGAAAGCCAGACTATTCATATTACCTACCACTGCAGACAGGTTTAGAGAATGCACAAAATAGTTATCATTGCAACACAGTATTCTATCATACATATTTAGAAACACAGTAATATGTTCAAATAATGCTATTTATTTATTCTTTCTCCCAGCCTAAAAGTTAATTCAGCAACAAACTTATAGCAGTAATTCTGCATTCTCAGTGCAGGATGTATGTCAGGGAAGTTAATATATAATGGATTTCCCTATAATAGAGATTATCCAACTATTTCTGTGGAACAGGATTACAGGCTGTCGAGCAGCTAGCATAAACAGAGGAATACACTGCCATGTTCAGCATCATCCATCGAAACCTAACGGTAGCCTGAGTGGCATCTAACACTCTGAGTTCATCTGAAGAGCTGGTGTATATGTAGAAAACCAAATTAAATCCTAAATCAACTCTCACTGGAAGTGCGCAAGAAAAAGAGTGCTTCTGATTTATTTTTCTTCCACCTCTAAGTTCCTGATTGCCAACCCCCAGCTTTGCTCCATTTTCCTGTAGCAGTGGGAAAGGCACAGTATGTTTAGAGGCACTTTCTGAACTTTTCTGAAGAATTCTTCTGATTCTTTCTAACTGATCTCAAAGACTGCCCCCACTCACTGGGGTAGGTGAAGAAAAACAAGATAGTCACCCGCCATTAAACAAAAATTGATATAGCTATAAAAATAATTTCTTAAAATCCTATTTTGTTCACTGTTTGGCAATTATTTTTTTTATTACATCTTAAATCCATGAATCATGACAGTAGTAGATACACAGGTCAGTTGGGACAGAACAAGGCGTTGCAATGATATTTGGATAATCCACTCTGCAGGAACGTTCATTATTCTTCCTGAGGTTTCACAAGAGTTCTTTGGCATAATACTGCTACAGCTGCTTTACTAATGTTATTACAAGGTCTGATTCAAAGATAATGTCTGCTAGAGGAATCTGGCAGGGACCAGAGTCCTAGCAAAATCCTTGTGATGCTAAGGTGTAACAAATGGAGACTGAACCACTGAAAAAAATGAGGGTATTAACAGCTATCTGGTTTGAATTTTGCAAGAATCCTGTGAGGTCTTTGTTATTTCTCAGAACAAAAATCACACAAATTCAAGTTACTTTTACTGGAAACCTTAGCTTTTTTAAATAAAAATAATTTTTTTTTAAATGTTGAAAAAAAAAAAAAAGGTCTAATCTCTACCTTATCCATGGTACAGAAGTGGTCCAAAATCATTGTCATTTTGCTCAGTACCTCTCTTATCTACATATTTAGATTGAGGAGAACATCATGACTGTGGAAAAGCAGGAACTATCAACTTACAGTAGCCAGTACAAGAAAATAAATAACATGTAGTTGTCATTAACAGCAGCCAGCTCATGAACTAGCTTTAATGGCAAACATCAAGAAATTCCCTTTCCTGTTTCACAGACATGGATGGAGTCAATATATACGTTCAGCAAACATAACATATTTGTCTGCATTTTACAACCATAAGCAAGATTTGGTCTATACTGTTGTTAGTGTGTGAGATACAAACTCTCAGATACTCTAAACAGAACTCTCACTCAGAAGAAAAATACCCAGTAGTTAAGGGCTTATTATCTAAGGAAAAAGTTGTTAAAGAAAAGGAGATAATTGAGTATGCACACTGGTTCACATTTGCATGTATTTTGTGTCCTATCACCATTCCTGACCTACAAATATAAGGAGCCTGGACTTCAGTGGGTAAAAAAAAAGAAACCCTGCATCAGGAATTTATGCTGCCTCTTATTCCAAAATACTATAATCTCCAAAATCTGTCAGTCCAAGTAGCTGGATAAGGAATTGGAACATGTGTGGGTGGATTCATTCCTCCAGCCTGAATTAATTAAAAATGATTGTTTGCTGTATTATTTTAAAGCAGATTTTTGGAACAGGTTAAGGAACCACTGTTCTGACTTTAGTATTTCAAGCCTAATAAGAACGACACTTGTAAAAAAACTTGTAGGAGGAAAAAATAATAAGGGGTTTAAACATAAAGCGCATCTTATGTTTCTATTTGTTGCTCAGAGAAATTTACGCATTCTTGTACAAGACCTACCTCATTCAGTTTGGCTGTAGCTATTTTAAATTAAAGCACGTACACAAAAAAACACATAAATTCATGTCTCCAGTCAGTCTGGGCAATTCTACCTATTTCTAATACCTTAGTTATCAGCCCTTAACTACTATGGTTTTCTTTCTCACATTCTAAACCTGAAACATGTATTAATACCCTCTGCTTTCACTTTCTGAACCAGTTATTAAACTATAAGACAATAACATGGACAACAAGTTTGAATTTAAAAGCTACAAGCAATCGCAACATATTTTTCAGAGCAGCATCTCCCAAATTTTGAGGCTGGTTAACCGCTATTGATCAGGCAGCACTAAATATATCTAAGATAGTTTCTAGAAGTGATTATCGGTCTGTATACATATATTTTTAAAAATAATAAAAAATAAACTCCTAATTTCCGGATCACCAAAAGTTTATCTGCAAAAACAGTCAGTAGCACATGAATGTGAAAAGAATACGCATAGAATGCAGTACACCTTCAGTGAACAAGGCTTGTTACCTGTTACGAAATCCTGAAATTTGATTAAATAACTCCTTTTTTTTTTAAATATACACAGAATTTTGCACAATGTAAGACGGCTACCCTCCAGAACCAACATATTCTCCGTCAGATTCTTGAAGCCAGAGCCCTATATACGTTGACTAACCAGACTGAATGGACTAGATAATGGCTAAATTCTACCTTTCCTCTCGCAGAAGAGAAAATTCTTTGGGGATCTTTCTCCCAAATAGCCATTGATTTTCGGTGATTACCTTAAAGACTTCGACACTGCTTTCAAATTTGGTTGATATTCGGTAACAGCTTCAAAATTTGTTTAGGTGAGCTGATAAACAGAGCAATTGCCTAAGCCTTGTTCTCTCAGGAAATCAGAATGCAAACTTACCAATATTATTCCTTCCAATACCAGCTAAATAACTTACAAGTACCGTTCTCCAAATAAAGCCAGCAGAATGTTTTGAATGGTTAAATGTCATCAACCATAATGGAAATGTTCTCTATATCAAGATTACAGCAGGGGAGGATTGCTCATTTTTGAAAAGGGACCTTACTCCAAAGAGGTCCCTATAAAGAAATAGGAAACTTGACTTTTGCTTAAACAGATTACATTAACAAAGCATCTGGTTTTTTTGTCTCCAGAAACAGAGAACCTAAGTCCACACAACATTCTTCAATCTTAATATGTGAAACACTATGTCCCATTAGCAATCTCTCTTGACATTTCAGAGTAAAGTGTACAATATACACATGTGTATGTATGTGGGAAGGAATCCTCTAACTCCCCATTTCCATGAGATAACACAGAGAGAACAGTTTTGAACTAAACTCTGAAAAGTCGTTTTAAAAACCTACACCTACAGACTTAGAAATATTGACCAACCTGCCACCATCCGTTGTCTAACAGACTGGCACCAGTCATATTCTGCTAACACTAGGCTGACATTCACCCCTCATTTCTCTTTTGAGTGACAAATTTCACTTAACTTTATAAGCATCCTATATACATCACCTCTTGGAGTCAAGTTACACTTCCGATTTGTGAGATGCTGAGAAACACCTGTACTCCAGGGGTCATCTCCTCTGATGTCAGCAGCTGACACCATAGATCAAGTTACTTTACTGTGTTTGTTCCTTAGCCCTGTCCCTACTATTCACACTGTTCACAGATATATAGCTCCAGTTCTCTACCATGATAGATACTTAGACCTTTTAATAAAAGAATTAATTCTTTGAGATCAAAAGCAAGTTTTTTTATTCCTTTCTAAACTACTACTATTTTGATTCTCACACATTCCAACAGGAAAGTGGATGAACCAAGATTCCAAAGGAACACTATATAGCACTGCAGCAAGTTTGCATTAACCGCAACTTATGCATACCTTTAAGAAACACTGTTACAGAATGCACTTGCCTTTCAGCTTCTGATTCGATTTTATAAGAAAATCTACATGACTACTTAATGTTCAAACAACACAAGAACAAACAACATGTGTAGCTGAACTAAAAAAACCCCTTAAAATTAACTCCAGGTTTCTGACCGCAGTAAATCTTCTACCAACTTCAAAATAAAAAAATAATTAAAAAAAAAAAAAAAAAGCCCTAGAATTACAGACTGTTCTCATCTTTGAGGTGCAAAATGTTCTTGAACTGTTCTGTTCTAAAAAATAACATGGGAATTCATTGTGATGTCTCAAATAATGTTTTTCAAAGCATTGCAGCTCTGTTACATAATTTTCTCCACAGACATCTGACTGGTGCTAACAATTAGAGAGCAATACTTACCATCCGACGTTATGATTATTACCAAATAACTATTAAGTGGAAAAACAAAAGTAAGTCTAAAGGTATAAACCATGGGTCTAGTAACATTCTTGTACATGTTAAAAATCCCCCAGGATTTCAGTGCAGTCAGACTTTTCAAACTTCTTTGTATTAGAGAGGGCTTTATTACTTCTTTGACTGGACAACACAGTGATATCTACATAGTGCTAGCACCTCCTAGCAGCTATAACAGATCTTAAGAAAGAAATTTAGAAGACAGCAAATGGCTTAAAAATTTGGCAGGCCAGCACTTGAATTCAACTGTGAGTTTTAGAAGGTCCCACCATCACATTATTAACATTTAATTAAAAGTCTTAGTGCTCCTCACTGAATTACCAGAACTCAGTTATAATATAATACCAACAATGCAACAGATGAATGCCCAAGACACCCACTTCTAATTTAAAAGGAAAATAATAATCATATTCCTTCCCTGCAGAGGTTAAAAAAACCCAAGGTACTGCATAAAGAAAAGGACATTCTCCAAGTCTGTGTGTGCGAGAGAATATTAAAAGAAATGCCAAATCAGTATTTTTCTAGCTGAAAAATGAATTAGCTGGCAAGGGAAAAGAGAAAAGGGGAAAGAAAAAAAAAAAAGGCAAGAGGAAAATGCATGATGTATTATATCTTAAATGCTCTACTTTAAAAATCTTAGTCTTCAATGTTTACCAATAAATCATCATCTAAACATAGTCTAATTCTGGACGAATTTTTATCTACACAGACACTTGATCAACTGTCGTTTATCCTCACACGGTAAAATTAGTATTAAGGAGTCAGCTGCTTGATACACTTTCCCATCAAATGACAGTGCATCACGTTTTCCAAAGTAAACCCTAAACCCTAACAATTCCTAATCCGAAGTGTTCAGCCTAGAGCGTGACATCAAAGTCAAATAGAAGCTCGCTGTTTTTCCAGTGACTTTCATTAGCTTTAACACATCCGTGGTATCTCCTTAATTAATTCTTTTTAGCAGAGCTAAAAATGTAAAGAGCAGCAAATGCAGGCACCAGAAGGGATACTGTGAGCTGAAGAATGGTATTAAGGATTTCCGATGAGAGCTGATAAATTTAATAAAGTTTATTTCTCTCGAATCTGTACATCACCCTTTTTTGATCTTTCCACGTAACACTAACTGAAAAGGCAAACAAACAAACAAAAAACCCCTAGCGTCAAAACATCTAAACACTGCACAATGGAAGACTATTGTATGTGTAAGACACCGTCTTCTTGTGCAGGATACGACTGATTCTGTTCCCATTGCAGTCGTGGTTAGTTCTAAACACGGAGAAAATCTTTGTTACTGCTTAAGTGCATCCAAGTGTCCCCGTAGGCACCAGCAGCAGCCCGAGCAGCCCGCAGCTGGTCCATTGCAGCCACCGAGCCTCTCCTCGCCAGCGAGACGCCAGCCGGCGGGCACAGCGCGGGGAGAGGCTGCCGCCAGGCTGGCCTCGAAGGACCGCGGGTGCTTCGGGGACCGGGCCATGTCCGGCCGTCCCTAAACGACGAGCAGTACGACTTGCCCCTCCGTGCTCAGTCGCGCTCAGGTCGCCGGCCAAGCTCTGGACCGTAACGCTGCCTCTTCACAACAGCGCGGGGCAGAGTTAACGGGGCAGAGCGTTACGCGGGGCAGAGTTAACGGGGAAGGGCGTTACGCGGGCGCGGCG
>NW_020799097.1:59417237-59521672 GCF_003259725.1 Athene cunicularia | reverse complement strand
CCGGGCGCTGGCCCCGGGGCTGGGGAGGGACCCCGGGGGCCGGAGCCACGCCGGGCCTCCCCGCAGCCCTCGGGCAGTGCAGAAACGGAACGTGTATCGAGCTACCCGAGAGAGAGAAAAATACCCGTAGTGTGAAGAAAAAAAAAAAAAAAAATCTGGGCAGGCGTTCGGAAAACTAGAATTGCAAATAAGCCAAATACATTTTCCCTGCCGTGTCTGGGAGAAGTATGTCAGCGCTAGCCACATATGACAGGAAAAAAATCCATATTGCTGCATAAAGGAAAAATTAACGTTGCATTAAAATAAAATGCTGATTAAAATCTATTGCATAGCTTTCCTACAGAAAAAAAACAAAAAAAAAAAAAAACAAAAAAACACACCAAAAAACCACCACCAACGGTTTTGATCATGGAAGGAAGTGAACAGCAAGGCTTCCAGCCTGCCTATAAGCATACTGAAAAAGTACATAATAGACCAGTAGAAAAAAAAAAGAGCATGTCTGCACAAAGGCACAAAAATAGGATTACACTGGCAGCCCCTTTCTGACTTGCATCTTCCCACATCTCGTAACGCTGCACTTCAAACTGAATGTTCTTTGTATTTCATATAGAGATTAAGCAATTGTATGCATTTCCCGACATGAGTACTTCAGTATGTACACACACAAACACATCTTTACTTGCTGAAGTCAACACTGAGCAAGGCTAGGGATAAGTACGTGCAAGCCTGAGTTTGATACATTGTCTACTTTAGCTTTCAAACCACAGCATTTTCTGTTGGTAAATTTGCCTGTCGCTCCAAACCGAAATTCAAAGGATGCGGAATTTTGCGTGTAATGGACAGCTATGTCCAGCAACACAGCCTGCTTGTTTCTCTCACTGTCATCCTACCCCAAGCAGATTCGTTCTTTCTCTTCACAGTGACTGCTCACTTCTGAGGTTTCACCCCGAATGGCCTGGGCTCTGCTGCTGGGATTCCTGTTGCCAGACGCCCGTTGTATCCGTGGCCTTCTAAAAACCACTCTCCCAGTACAGAGCAGCAACAATAATGCTCTTATACAACTCAGCTATTTGTCACTCATAAGTCAATGGAAAATACTCCAGTCCTCTTGCCAAGAGATGATGTAGTGGCCTTCTGCACTTCTTATTGGGAAACCCAAGTTCAAGGTTCATCTTAATGGTTTGCGTCTTGTCAGCTATTTGCTTTGTTGTGGAAGTGTACATAGTCAGTGAGCTGTGAGGGACACAGAGGAGACGGTGTTTATGACACTGTCCACAGTTCTATCACTGTCACTAGTCCATAAAGTGTTTCCATACAAGCAGTAATGGTTGCTAATTTCTCATGGCTCCTTCTCCCTGTGCAATTCCCTTCATGCAAAAATTTGGACTACACGGAATTGTGCGTATATGCAAGAGGAGTAAGCTAGTGAATTGTTAAGTACAACAAATAAAGTAAAACCACTTCACCCCAAGTATATGCCTGTAACTTGGAGAAGTCAGTACCAGTTTTATAGGTAGGGATTTGACTACATCTACACTGGTTTGATTCTAAAACCACATTTACTGGTGGAATTAGGTCAAGTGTAGTGGCACCTGCCGCATGAAGGCCATACTAGCATGAATTGCATACTCCCCCAGCTGGAGAGATTCTTTCGAAGCAGATCATAGAAACCAAAAGTGACGCCTGAAGGAGGGATCCTCTGCTGCTTTATGTAAAGAAGGTTTCATCAGATATTGGGTAGTAGGATCAGATATGGATTCATCATATACCAAAGCTAAAATGGGTTATAGTTTTCGCTTTATGTTCAGAACTATCTTAACAACCTTTTTATTCATGTCCAAAGAGGAGTCAAATTCACTTTTGTCAGTGCTGTTTTTTTCTGTGTACCAGCCTTTCTTGCCTTTGCAGCTTCTCAGGTTGCTGTTAGTCTCAAAACCAAAAGCTAGTACTTTTTCAGTCCCTGTCCCATTGTGTTTTCCTCTTTTTAGGTATCTGCAATATATCTCCATGACTTGTGAATTATTAAGGTCAACAGCAGATTAGTTGTAGGGGTCTCTACTTCCCCGAATATCAATATTACACCAATATTAACCCCAACATGTGTTATTTACCTGACCTTTTTTTTGAAACGGCTTTTCCTGCTGTTGAGCTTGCATGGTCTTTAATGTGAGATGGCATTGTAAGAACTCAGCCTAGTTTCTGTTCAGCTGCACTGTTGTCATACCCAGGTACCTAATCACCAGTCAGAGCCAACACTAACATCTCTGTAACTGTACACCAGAGCTATAAACTTTAATAGTTTGGAGACACAGAGAAGCAAGATATGCCAGGATAACCTACTTAGTTATTAAATCAGTAGCATTTTTCACATCTGAACCACAAGAAATAATTTAATACTATAAAATGCTGAGCTGTGTCAAGAAGCAACAAGAGGGGGCTGCTCCAAAAGCAGAGGCAAGTTGGAAGATGAAGGCAACACCAAGGTAGGCAGGACAGTGGCCTCACCAACAGGTCCTCATCCCGTAGTACCCGAATGCAGGAAGAACAGGTCTGGGGATGATAACCAGAATCAAACAAGAGTCCAGCTCTCCAAATAGGTTCATAGTGAGGAGATAGATCTAAGGTCAAGCCAGGAAGTCGAGTCTGCAAATAGGGGTCAGGGTGAGTGAGGTGCAAGGTGAGGCACAAGCATAGCTGCGGTGGTAGCACAGGCAGAGACTGAGGGCAAGGGCTTGAGCTTAAATGCAACACTCACTCCTTAAATGCAGGGAGGCACCAACAATGTTTCTCCAAGCTCTTCCTCACACATCAAATGTCACCACTGCCTGACACAAGGTTACATGGCTGTGCCAGGCACAGGCAGCCAAACCCATAGGAGTGGGGAGAAGAGGCTGCAGAGCCTTTAGGTGCAGTCACAGCCATGACAAGCTGGTCAAAATGGAGACAGATATGAAGATTTTTAGCTTTAGCACTGACTGAAGGGGCAATAATGATAGTGTTTTCTGAGGTGAGAACTGCTGGGCTGAAAAAAGGATGTGAGTACAGATAGGTAAGGATTCATCTGGGAACTAATATCAATATTTTCATGACCTTTGCATTAAAATGGGAAGGTTTTTTAATGAGTAAGATTAGGGAAGACCAATGTATATGTTATAAATTTATACACTTATGTATCTACATTGTAAATTTATACAATTTTTATTCTGGATGACTGGAGTATAGGTAATTAGAAGATACTAAACACTACAAGACCCAAGGTCATGCACATAAGGACTAACAGTAACAGTTTCTTAGGAGAATTAACAATGAGAATATAACCCAAAACTCCCGTGTGGAAGTTACTGGGTCACAAGGCATTTTTGAGTCACTAGAGTGAGGCAGCTGTGAAATAAACAATGCCTAGGATACATAAGGCCTAAGATCAAATGAAATATTTCCAGTGAAGATATGAAAATTAATACTGTTGTACTGCTGCATCCCACTTAGGATATCATATGGAATTATGATCACTTATGCTCAAGAATTAATTCGGACTTAAACAGAGCAGAGGCCTCTAGTGAATGGAGAGCTTCTCTGAGACACATAGATTAGAAGAGTTTGATTTGTTTAACCTAGGAACATAAGATGCGAGTCAGTTCCAAGCATATCAGTGATGTTACTGGATGGAATTGTCACAAAAGGAAATGAGCATAAGCAGGATACAAATCAGTATAGGCTGGAAAACTGGAAGATGGTTTCGAATCATTAGGTGTGGAAAGAGCCTTCTGTTAGGAGATCAGAGGGAGAAAAATTATTTCATTTAAAAGTAGGGCTTGGAAGATTTATGAAAGTAGTTCCATGACAAACTTGCCTGCGAAAGGCAGGAGGAATGGATTTGATGACCTGTGCAACCCTGTCCTATATTCTTCAGAGGACTGTAATCAAAGGATAAAGCAAATAAACATGAAAAAGAGGTTTAAAGGATAGAGAGAGGAATCGAGTACAGCACTTGGGATGAGTTGAAATGTGTGAATCACAACAATCAAAGAATTAACCCATTTTAGGAGCAAAGTCAGGCATGGTCTGTGATTTAGACCCAAATCAGGAGGAGCCAGAGATGTCCTTGTGCCAGGGTTGTGTTCATCCAAAGTAGGTATTAGGGAAAGGGCAGGCAAAACCAAGATAAAGACAGACAAGGGATAAAGAAATGAGATATGTGACTAGGAATCAATATCGAAGCAGGCGAGAGAATTCAAGATCAAAATAGACAAAGGAGATATGAAGAAAAGGAACCTAACACTGCTAGAAAGCCATTCTTGTGAGACCCCTCTGTTGCCGGTGTCACTGAGTATTGTCAGTTTCAAGGCTGATATGCTATAGGATGCAGATCACTGCTGGTCAGGAAGTAATCCTGGAAAATTACAGGGAGAAAGAAAGGAAAAATAATCAGAAGAACAGTGGGAGAATAGGATAGACCTGGGCCTAGATAACAAAGAGAGGGTAAATATGATAATTTGACAGGAAAGGCTGTGAAGAGAAGGGTGACAGCAATAGCAGTTGTTGCATCCTGAAGAGTCAGGAGCTTATTTTGTTTCAAACCCTCCATTTTGCCTTGTTCACCACACTTGTAATTAGTCAGTCTGAATCTCATGCACCCAACCCACCTACTGCCATTGTTATTGATTAACTCTTACAAAACTAAATGCTCATCTATTAATACCTCACTATTGGTACTTAAGCATAAGGAACAGATAGGAGTCATGGTCTTGCCTGATATTGGATTCCATGTGCCATTTGTACATGCCACTCATTTCTTTGCTTGACTTCTAATAACTTCCTTTTAAGCCACTGTCCTTTCTATGCTGCTATTTTGAGTGGCTTTTGTTTTAATTTTGGTCCTGTGAAAAAGAAACGATTTAGAGAGCGATGGCAGCAACATTATGTTAGCTTATGTTTAGCTAAGAATATGAAGCAGAAAGCAAATAGAGTTGCTCAACCCATAATTAATTTTTGCAACCAAAGCCTTTATATATTCTCCATAAATAATATACCTGTTGCAAAGCATTTTTGGCTTATTTTTTGAGAATCAGATAGCTGCCAAAAAAGACTTAACTGATTTTAATAGCTACTCATTACAAAAACCCTAGAACTTACTCTGAAATGACACGTAATCCTTTCAGTTTTAGAATGCATTTAAAAACAGACTCTATCATTCATTTATTTAGGAGGTCTGTTCCATGTGAGAAACTGCCAAAATTGTTAGAACCAGTTAATAAAAAGAGTTAACATTTACTAATTTTGCCCTGCGGTATAACTTTGCCTCTCACAGAACGGAGACGGAGATTGTTTGGCTGAATCATCAGTGTGGGCTTTATGTTTTCCTGCCAGCCGTTAATGAATTGTAAAAAATAAAAATTAAATAATAATAATAAAACAGAAGATTAAACCAATTCTGTAGAATTATATTGACATGCCTTCCTAAAAATGGGTATTACTGCAAAACATGCAGATAGGGAGAGAAACAGATGGACGATATCTGACAAATAAAATTTCCAGATACTGCCCCATCTGTTTCCTTCTACACATTTCAGCTATAAGCTTTTTAGCATTATAGGGTTGCTTAGGTGATATTCCTCTTTGCAATGACGTCACACCCAAAGACTAGCAAAAGCAGGTTGATACAATAATCTGAAAGCAAGAATCAGTTCACTAGATTATTACCAATTTATATCCTAAAAAATACAGGAATTAAATGTCCCTCTTTTATAATGGAAAGATACTATCTTCAATAAATTGTTTAATAAAACTTTTGGTTTGCTTTTGAAATAGTAAAACCAGCAAAATTAGAGACAAAAAATTCAAAATGCACAGAAAGCATTGCTTCACATATGAAGTAAAAGATGTACTTAAAAGTACATTGGAGACTTTAGGTCATTATCAGTTAAGATGTGAGGAGTTCCTGATGGTCTTCTGTAGATTTGAAGACTGTATTACTTTATCTGGTAAATTCTAAATTTTTAGCTCTAAAAAGAACTTATTTTTAGCTCATTAGTTTTATTGCTTTCTTCACTCCCTGATACATTTCTACAAAAAATTTGGTTTTCCTCTCTGAGACTCTCAATTACTTCATTTATGAAAACAAAATGTGTTGTGAATATTGCTACATTTTATGCAACAAGAATTCATTAGGAAGTATCATGGCTCTAAGGAGGATAACCATACAGACTATCCAAAAGGCAACACAGTCCAGACTCCTCCCACTGACTTCAAGGAATCAGAATGGGCATTAGTCTAGCAAAGTATTTAGAGAAACGTCTTTCATCACCTGGGTATTCATGGAGACAACTGAAAGGAGTATGCAGTGTTAGAATCGGTGAAATCAGGTTACACACATGATTACATCTTACTGAACTGCCTGTACTGTGATTTGATGGAAAATTCTTTGTCACTTTTCTGGATCAAGGCCTTTAGAACTCTGCATCATAGTGTAGTTGAAGCTGGTGATAATTTTGGCTTAAAACAGAGGAGCTTGTGCTAACTAACTAGAAAGCAAATCAAAAAAGGAAGAAGAAAAGAGGGAAAGGAAGGAGAGAGGAAGGAAGGAAGGAAGGAAGGAAGGAAGGAAGGAAGGAAGGAAGGAAGGAAGGAAGGGAAAACTCTTGAATCCCTTTAACTAGTATTGAGTTTTTCTCAGCTGATTTACTCCCAGATATAAAGGGCCAAACAAGAGATCTTCTTTAAAGAGTTCTTCCATGCAGCTACTCTGCAAAGTGACAGATCCTTATTGATAAGTACACTCCATCATGGATGGCTGGACAATTATTTTAATTAAATAAAATTAGTCTATGGCATGAAATCTAAATGCTTTCATTATTGGTATACTGCCCATCTTCTATCCTGCAGCACTGTGCACACAGTACAAAAGCATATCCTACCTGTTCTAGACATCAAAAATAATGCCACTTCTTCACAGAACCAATAAACATAAAAAGAAACAGGCACATGGAAAGTAATTCTGTTAATGAAACAGTTGATCTTGTTCTATCTTTATAGGCAAGAAATGGAATGTCTTACAGATCATCTCTCATCAAGATTTAGCTTGACAGCTTGACTAAGATAAACAAGATACATTCCTAGGTTTGTTTTATGTGAGGCTGGTGACTGGATGTTCAGAACAGAAGGTTCTTCATTCTGTTTCTCCTCCTCAGTCCAAGGTTGTAGACTTCTAGAACTTGCTCCAAAATCCAGTTCTTTATTAAAGAAATTCTTTAAAATGATAAGAAATGTATTTGGATCTTAATCTAGACAAAAGAGTTCTGTATATTTTATATCAGACATGCTTTTGTTGTCTTTTCAGGTTAGTATCCCAAAGATGTTGAGATAGTGTTGTTTGATTTCTTTGCCATCTACATCTGAGTTGTGGAGGAGTTCATTTGCTCATGCATTTGTTTCAATTTCAGACACTGGGTTTTTTTGTTTATAAATAGTAAAGAATGGCTTGACACATATCAGAGCATACAATAAAATATGACTATATACACTGGGCAAATGCAGGTACTTCTCTTTGATGGCATTTGTTGACATTTGTTGGCTGTAATATACTTTCCTTTAGTAAGACTTTTGACATCATCTCGTACAGGGTTCTCATTAGGAACCTGAAGACATATGAGCTGGATGAATCAACTGTTAGATGGGCTGAGAATTGGCTGGACCACCAGGCTCAAAATGTCATAATCAATGGCTTGGCATCCAAATGGCATCTTGTAGCAAAATAATGTAACTGGGGTGCATAATGCTTAATTCATTCATCAAAACAGATTTGCAGATGACACTAGACTAGTTGAAGTGTCTGACACAACAGCTGGTAGAGCTTCAGTTCAGAGGGAGTTGGAGAAACTCAAAGACTAACAAAAGCTGGACAGAACTTGGATGACCTAATGTAACGTTGGCAGAAGGGCTGCATCAGGCAGGAGGCTGGACTAATGCACCTCCAAACATCTCATCCAGCCGGCATTTCTGTCTGTGATTTCTATGACATTTGTATGGCATGCTTGCTGTTGCTCAAAGAATATGATTTATAAATTGTGAATGATCTTGTAAGAAAATAAGGAGACTTATAAATTGAAAGTGGTATAAAACAACTTTTTCTGTGGCAGATTATCATTGATGTATTGCAAACCATTACCTTTATAACTAGTTTTCAAACTTGTATTTACACCTTCTTATACAATCACTGCATTTATAAGAGACTTGTTTTTACAAATGGCTAATGAGGTATTTGACATAAACTGTTTGCAGTGTTTGGAAACAATAAAATTTAAAATACATATGAAGTTAATATGAAACCATGCATTATGCTTTAATAACATTAAATATAACAATAAATTAACAATATTAAATTTGTACATATAAATATGCTTCTAACAGTTGCTATATATGGTTTTAATTTTCTGCTAATATACATATACACATATATACCCACTTGGTGTACGTTAAAATACTACTTTTTAATGAAAGTAACATCCATTAATGTATATAAATGAATCAGATATATATATCTCATAAACACTATCCATACTATTAAAAGTTTTAGTAATACCATTGGTGTAAATTTTACCTGAGTGAAATTGGAAAAAACCTTAAAAGTTGTTTGAAAATTACCTGTAATTCCAGACTTTAGGAAGCTGATAAATTAGTACAAGTAACTGTCTCCTAGCTCCATATTTTGATTTTCTTCTACTATAAACTTAACAAAATCTCACTAGGGACTTGTCATGATTTATCTATTGTTTATGAAATCACTTAAAGACTCCCAGTTTAGATTATTAAATATAAAAAAATGAAACAGTTGAATAGGTTAAAACATAAATTATATCTCAAATCTCCAAGAGGAAATTATTGATTCCTTACCACTATGGTAGAGGGTATTGAAGTAATATTTAGGATGTCCTATCCTGCAGGATATACATACATACAGAATGCAAAACCACTGTCAAGTCAGTTCATCTTCCTAATCTCTGGATTAACATAAAATGGGTTCACACTCCAAAACTGTTAATTACCAGGACAGCTGGGAACTACCAGCATGCATCCTCACCCATCCTGAGAGTCTGTCTGCCTGATGAAGGCCTTGAGGTGATCCCTCTTTGGGGAGACTTCCCCCACTTCTGGGACTAGGATTTAAACTCAGGATGTCATTCTGGCTCTGCACCTGAGTCATGCTGCAGGTGTGGTTGTGCATACCTCCTCGCTTCTGACCCTGACCCATAGACTTGGCTCTCTAGCCTGGTCCCAGACCTGTTTCGTCACTACAGATTTGTTTGGTGATCACTGGACTAGGTTCAGTCATGGCTACAATCACTGGACCCAATCTACTTTCCTTGTTCAGCTTCTTGTCAGGAAGGCCACTGCCCTCCCTGCCTTGGTGTTGTCCTCAGCTGTCCTCTGCTTCTCCTTGCAGAGTAACCCACCTCGTCCTGCTCCCTAACACTGACAGGAAAGCATGCATAAGGATTCAAAATCTGCATAGGGTAGGAAAGTGACCTGGGTAGGCTCAGCACACTATGGTTCTTCAAGGATGTCCTAGGAAGCCTTGTATCCCCAAATTAGAAATTAGGAGAAGGGGTTAGGAGTAGATCACAACCCCCTTCCATGGATAGAAGGCCCATATTGTTGAGGTGCAGGGAATGATGAGGCAGCCCTTGAATCACAGTGCTCTCCTGCCATTATGTCCTGCTGGAATGGATGTAGTTCCATGTCTCAGAGAATTTGAATCATAGACAATATAATACAAACCCATTTACATTGCTCAGCATTGAGAGTGTTTTCCAGCACGATGACTGAAGGTAATACAAAATATAGCTTTAATGAGAGACAACCTTTACCTTGTAGACCTTATATGAGTGAAGAGGTAAAATAAGCAAGAGGTGGGAAAAAGGAAAAAAACCTTGAATTTTGGCAAAGCAGACTTTTAACAGCTAAGGTCTTTGAAGAATTTTTAAATATATGTATTTATAGCCACAGTAATTTATTGCAGAATATATTGCATACATTTGCCAGATACTATCAGTAGCCACTCATGAGTGGTGCACTCATCTATGCTAGCTTTAACCCTCAGCAAGAGCTGTTCAGGCAGCCTAAACTTGATTGGAAATTTCAAAATATTTTTTTTTCCTTGAAGGTCAACTTCTTGGAGGTGATTTCCTGTGAATATCAGCTTAATTTTAAAACAAAATGTTAACTTCTAGGAGTATTGCTTGCAGAGGAAAACTTGATCTAAGTGCTTGACCTGAAAGAATTAAAAAAAAAAAAAAAGTAAATAACATGTTAAAAGAATATTGTATACTTATAAATATGGAATTTGGTTATAATTGTCAATACCAAATTGAGCTTTTTTTTTTTTTTTTTTCTAATCAAAATGCATTTGGGCTAGAATTTGGGGACTGTGATTGGATTTGAAGGAGCAAGGAAAAACATCCTTCAAGCAGGCAAATGTTACTGTTGAAAAAGTTTGTTCTCACCCGTGCTTAAAAAAAATTGAGTAGGATCAGAGATTTAGTGGGAAGACATCCAACTTCTTAACTTCTTTTTCCCTTGTGCAGTAACCAGTAAAGCTTCTCCCAGCTCACACAGCACCATCACCACCGTCTGACCCGAGGTTACATGCATCATTTTGTCAGAGCTAGTCTTGAGCGCAGGCAGCCTAGTCTCTAGGAAGGTGTGTGGCAGGCTGCACTCAGAGCCTTGACAAGGACTGAGGAAAGGTAATGCCTTTTTCTATGGGATAAGTGTGGTCTGACCATGTGTCAGTACAATTAACTAGTTTCAGGGTTTTCTTTAGTATGGTTTAACACTGAGATTTCGGGGGGGACTTTATGCATAAGGTTATTACAATGCTGAATAAAGGCTCTTGATCTCTATTGAAGTGTCATGGTAGAGATCACAGGTTTTTCAAAGGACAGAAAAAAAACCTTTTTTGATTAACTGAAACTGTTACTATCAATAAAGGAAATAAGAAATCTAAGAAAAATATATGTAGATGTCTACCCACAGATATAATGAGATAACAAAATAAGACTGATACTGGTTTGTCACCTGAAACTACCAGACCTTTTTCAATTTAGAATCATGGGATCCAGTAGCCCAAATCATTGACAAACAGTTGAAAACAAATCAGAGTGAAAATAGCACTGTCAAAAATAAAGGAAATTTGGCTTTATTTTATCCCTGTATTACATGTGAACCTGATTCTGAAATACTAATTAGTATTAGTAGGATCAGTGTGAATGGTGTTGAAGGTTATAATCAGTATGAGCAAAACAATTTTTTTTTTTTGCCTTACATTGTAAATGAAAAAGAAAAAAATGTGTTTTAGATAGTACATTTATGAAAGGTTAGGATTCTGAGTAGCAAGCAAGGATTACTTTGGCAAGATGTGTAGGCATTTATATCTGAAAAGCAAATGGAATTTAATTATTTTGACAAACCACTGTGGTTTTCAAGATTCATTGCTCATGAAGAAAAATTAATATGCTTAATAAGTGATCATTCTTGTTCCAGCCTAGTAGTTCCAAACTTTTAAATGCTCTTTTCTTAATTCTAGTTAGCATATTAAGCATGGAATTATATAATTTTCAATATATCATTTGAGCTATAGTGGTTTATTTAGGAAATGTTTTGCAGTCCTGATCTGACCAAAAAACTGCTTCTCTGCTACCAAGTGTCAGTCTTCTTCTAGCTTCAGCTGTATTTTTAGGCGGTAAGAGTTCCCTCATTTTTTGGATGCATTTCACCTCAGTTTCTGTCACAGTGAGCTCCTTGCTCTCCTTCCATTGTGGCACAGCCTCCTTTTGGTGCTCCCCAGCACTTCTTATCAGAAAGCTGGTGTATTTTATAACTAGACTGTGGCATTTGAACAACTGGAACACAGAGATCCATATCTACACTTACAGCATTCTCCTGGATCTGTTGCAATGGCTGTCCTAACAAGGATGTTTTTTGGGGACTCACAGCTTCATTCACACCCATACCTTAAATTTCTGGGGTATCTCTGAATGTCATACCTGATTCAACTTCACAGTCCTGGTTGAGATGAATTCAAACATTAATATTTTCTGATAGTACCATTTCATCTTCCAAATTCTGGGGTGAGCTACTAATTTCAGTATATCCAAGTCCCTCTTCCAGGACTTAACACTAGGTCTGGTTATTTCTGGTCCCCCATTTGAAACCTAAGACAACATTATCATGTTCCAGTGGGGAAACATGCCCAGCTGTTCTCAGCTTTAGGCAGATACACATTCCTTCCAACATTCATGGAAAAGAATCCATGACTGGTATAAGTAACTGAGAGAAGAGACAGCTGCTCAGTATACTTCAGGGTCTCTGAGTCACATCCCATCAGCATTAGACACAACGGCCATGTTTACTA
This sequence comes from Athene cunicularia, assembly GCF_003259725.1. Classification (NCBI taxonomy): domain Eukaryota; kingdom Metazoa; phylum Chordata; class Aves; order Strigiformes; family Strigidae; genus Athene; species Athene cunicularia. The sequence continues at coordinate 59,509,263 of NW_020799097.1, read as the reverse complement.
TGCCCAAGGTTTTGAAATGCCAAACAGACACCCTACTGTATTGATACTCATTGCATGACAGTTCTTACCTTCATTGTCAGCACTGATACTTATTTGCCATTGCTGAAAGTTTGAAGTGTTAAGGTCTACCAGGGCTGCATGCGATATTGATTTGATGACATATGCCATTTAAAACCTACAGAAAGCAAATGAGGAATCTTTCTCGCTCATAGAGTTCCAGTAAGAATGAATGTTTCACAGACCTTTTGCTGTATCATGGGTATCACGAGGATCTGGTACCATGAGGAAAATATTATCCATAGCATCGTCTGCACTTAGACTGATTCCACTTGCCCTAAACTTACTCTAGAATCCTCCTCATTCCATTTTTTCTACATCTGTCCTCCTATTCTTTATCCCTCACTCTTGCTGAAGACACTAGATTTCTTTCTTCTCCCTATAACAGGCAGCAGATTGACTGCGCTGGCTAGAGGAGGGAAAGAACACTTGTATCCTAAATGATAACTTTCTGCTTTACTCTCACTTGTAAAATAAGTTTCACAGCACCGAGTCCAAAGTCCCTCTCACATCCGTATGTAGCATCCTGCTGTTGTGCATGCCCAGTCTTTTTAGAGAAGCCCGGGTCCTGTGAGAGTTGAATGAAAAACGTCAATTCTATTCAGTGCCTAACATAAGGCATAGTGGGTGGCTGCCCACACATGCAGAAAGTGCAAAAATCTGTCTGCAGGATGCTTCCCACACATTTCCCAATCTTCCCTTGTTCCCCTGCTACTATCCTGAACCTGAAGCCTAGAGTCAGGACATATTACCCAACCTTTTATTCTTTTAGCAACTTCTCTGAGGTCTATACTTCTAGGTTAAACACTGCCACAATGTGCAGAGTTTCCATCACTCAGCAGAAAGCCTTGCAAAACTCATCTCCCATTGCAAGGACTACAAGAAGGGACAAAGAGATGGGCTTTGAACCATCAGTGTGTGAAGAACAGGCTTATGTCCCCTCTCTCTCTTTCCAAGTAATCTGTTCCATTTTATAGCACCTCTCTGCATAAGTACAGACCAGTTGCTAGTGTTAGAATTCCTTTTTCTACTAAAACTTGTCTCCTGAGAAGAACAACTGATTTTCCATACGAGTATAGTCATGCAATTTGGAAGAAGGGACAGCAACACAAGATGCAGCACTGGGGCCTCGCTGTCTCTTGGGGGCCCACCAATGGAATGGGAATATTTTTCTGCTTGAAAGCCCAGTTTCAGGCTAGTGGCATTAGTCCTTAATGGCTATCAGCAAAGCAGCAATGCTGGAAAGTTTTCTGGCTGTGAAACAACAGCCTGGCTTTGATAGTGAGCTACCTCTGGTGGCTGAAGGCCTGAGGAACTAATTTCCTTCATCCTCTACATTTTCTTTTGGGTGATTTATGGGGTGGCCTGACAGTCTTACACACTCTGCCAAGAAATAAACATATAGTGAGTGGAGTAAGGGGAAGGATGATCTCCTCCTCATCCCCTTGACAGAGAAAGGGAAGGGTTGAAGAAATACAGGTTTCCAAGGCAGAAGACGGCTCCATTGAGGACTGTGAAAAAACATCAGAAACATCCCCCATGTCTAAACAGGGTGGAGTTTTTTCTATGCAGAACAATGATAGGTGTCTGTGAGCCCAGACAATGATTGTGGCCTGGTATTTTAAGCAAGAATCAGCAGTGAGGTATTTCTTCTTTGGAACAGAAAAGTAGCCCTACATTATTAGCATGTGTACAGGCAGCTCATACTCATTTATTCAGGCAAAATAAAACCATCTTATTTTGTGAAATAAGAAAATCTCATTGGGACAAGAATGATCAATCACAAAACAGTTTTATATAAGAATATTAACTTGTCACTAACTTCCATATTGTTTCCATCTGTTGAATTAACTAAATAATTCTAGGATTTGGTTACTGTGATCCAGCACTGCCTTACTTGAGAAGCAATACTGTAAAGGGAATATTCAGCCTTCCTTTAAAATAAGTTTCCAACCCTTTTGCTTGCAGTGATAGAATTTAAAATATGTTTAAGTCCTACTGCTGAATCACTAAATTTAAGGAATTGAGCAACTGAACTTTACCTCTGTGTCAAGATACAATGAACTTTACCTTTGTGTCAAGATACAATACACACAACTTCATGAGAAGTTAGAAATATCTCTGGACACGTCTTATTTCTAACCCATAGCCCTCTTCAGAAAAAGAACCCTTGTCAGGCCTGTTTATAACGAGCATTATAGGTGAACAGGACTTGCTAAGAGGTGAATAGCAAGAGCAGAACACAGTTGTTAGAGAGGGGAAAAATGTTTGATTTACAAATCACCTCAGAAGACCGGATCTGACTGTAGAGCAAATGGACATTGTATGACCTATACCAATACAACTATTTTTAGTAACAGTAAATATTTTCCTGATCTCTGTCTGGGAAAAAAGAGTTGGGTTATTCCACTGTATTTTCAGCATTCATGACTTACTCATTTCAATAGCTTATTGTTCAAATCCACAGTACACATAATAAGGATACTTATGCTATACTGTGATTGTATTACCTTAAATCAACAGCAATTTACTGTAACAACTTTTCATTATAGTTTTTCAGCATATGCCAAGGGAACCTTCCTTTTATTACAAATTAACAGTAAGTAGTCTCTTATTAAAAATCTGAGATGAGATGAGAATACCTCCCAGCCGTACGTCCTGACCATATCAATAGGTAATTTTTTCCCATTCCTCTGGTTTATATGGAACATGTGTGAAGCCCAGTATTGCTTTTCAACCCTTTTTATTCTTGGTTGCAGCTAACAATCTCTGGTTGGGAAAAGTGATGATGATAACATTTAAGGGTTTCATGGAGCAACAGATGCTCATCAGTCTTTAATCGTATCCTCTCTCCTCTCCCCTCCTCTCCTCTCCTCTCCATGCTGTGCTGCTTCTTTAACTTTGCCTGCCTCTGTCAGCAAACACTTTGTGGCACACATAGAACCACAAATTCAATCTTGCTATAACAAGGGTAATAACAGTTGGAGTTCTTGCTAAAATATATATTTGAACTTTAATTTTTTTTTTTGTTTCCACACAAGGAAGAAGCTAAAGGTTCTGGCTGTGATTTTTCATGAAGCCATCAGTTCCTTGCTCTAAAGCAAGTGCTGTTTCAAAAGTAACCAGTGCCTTTAAAAGCAAACAAAAAAAAAAGGTCTCTCATGCTTGTTGTTGAAATACTAATTTTTACAGTATAGACAGATATGAGTGTATAACATTAGAGTTGTAATCTGAGTAATATAAATTAAGTATCTCTATTGTTGTACATATATCATCTGTATAACTACTGAAAAGATTATTGATCTGTAAACCAAGAACACGTAGAAAAAAATGAAAACTAAAATCATCAGGGTAACAAAAATATACTAAGAAAGACTTTGTGTATCTTACAGGAAAAAATGCATGACTGAAGATTAATAGAGATGGGATGGAACTTGAGTATGAAGCTCAATGTTATGCACATAGGGCTAACAGAAATGTCTGCAGTGAAAAGTCAGTTGCAGAATACAACTGAAAAGGTGAGAGACTTGTACATGTTAATCAATCACAAGTTGTCTGTGATTCACAAATGTGATGATATAATGAAAAAGACAAATACACTCTCTACATCTCAAATATTTCCCACAAAAGAAGAAAAGATTGACAGCATTGTTCAAGCTTTGAGAGATCTCGTGAGGTACTGAGTGCAGTTCTCATTATTCACATTCAAGAAAAATTAATTCAAAATTAAATGAGACACAAGATTATTAGATGATTCTATGGGAAAAGACTAAGAGACACTTTTCTTTCAAGTAAAAAAAAAATAAAAGCTGTATGACTACTGTCTAAGAAAACATTTGTGTTAGGGCAAAAGCACACAGCTAATTCTTGTTACTATGAATTGGCAGAAGTTAAGTAAGAATAAATATAAGCTAGAAATAACATTGCAATTTCAGTGCAATACCCATTAAGGACAAATACCACCAGACTGAAACTGAGCATTCAAGCAGGTAGGTAATCTCTTCCCATCAGAAAACCCCCAGGAGACAGTGAAGCACCACTGCTGCAGCTTGGGTTGCTGTCACTTCTTCCAAACTGCATAATTAGACTGATATGGAAAACAGCTTGTTCTTCTCAGGAGGCAAAAGGAAGACTAGGAAAATATGGACCCATTGCTCAACAAAGCAGGGCAGCTGGTTACACAGGACATGGAAAAGGCTGAAGTAATGAATACCTTCTTTGTCTCGCTCTTTATTAGCAAGTCTGGCCTTCAGGAATCCCAGATCCCAGAGATGAAGGGGAAAGGCTGGAGCAAGGAAAGTCTATCATTGGTGGAAGAAGATCATGTCAAGGAATACTTAAGAAAACCGGATGGTCCATGGGCCCTGATGAGATGCATCCATGAGTGCTGAGGAAGCTGGCTGGGATCATTGCAAAGCCACTCTTGATAATCTTTGATTGATCATGGCAACTGCAAGAAGTACCCAAAGACTAGAGGAAAGCAAATGTCACTCTTGTCTTCAAGAAGGGCAAGGAAGGGAACTACAGGCCAATAGTCTCACTTCAGTCCCTGAAGAGGAACAACCCCAGGCACCAGCATATACTAGGATCGACTTAGCTAGAAAGGAGCTCGGCAGTAAAGGACCTGGGAGTCCTGATGGATGCCGTGTTGAATATGAGGCAGTAACGTGCCCATCTGAACATGAGAAAACTCTTTTTCACTGTGATGGTGACCAAGTACTCATACAGATTGCCCAGGGAGGTTGTGGAATCTCCATTCCTAGAGATATTCTGAAGCTATCTGGACATGGTCCTGGGCACCTGGCTCTAGATGGCCCTGCTTTAGCAGGGAGGTTGGACCAGGTGACCTCCAGAGGTCCACTCTAACTTCAGTCATTCTGTAATTCTGTGATTCTTCTCATGGGAATAATTTCTACAAGAAACCTTAGAAGTTTTAAATCAAATTTGATTAGTTTAAGGAACAGATTACATGAGAAATTTGTCCATAATAAAAGACTAGAACTGATGATAGTGGAGGACTCATTCCTATCTGTCCTACCCTAAAAAATTCTCATTGAAAATACTTACTGATAGAGGTAGAAATGAGATATTGCAAATATTAGAAAATTATTTATGTTGTTTAATCATACAGTGATATGTGTGCTATGCATAATTTAGGATGCTTTTTTACCTAAAAAATAATGAGCTAGGTATTTTACAGACACAGCAACAAGAAATCTTCCCTGTAATCAAGCCACTATGTCAACTCTCCTTACATTTAATGAGCCGGTTCACTTAGAATATACAGCAATATCCTTTTTTATGGGTAGATGTATAATATAAAGGACACTGATAACAAAGAGCGAGCTTCAGGAGTTGGCCAAATGTGAGTTTCAGCAGTGGGACTTATTATAGGGACACACTGTTATTTCCATTCTCATTTCTAACTTCTACTGCTATCCCCCTGACCTTGCTCAGATTCATTCAGTTCCTTAGAGTCAGCAGCTGGATGCTGTACATACCCAACCCCCTCATGAGTCTTAATTATTTTATTATCTTATGGGCTGACCCTAAGAAGTGAAAAGTCATATGCATGTGACTCAGAGGGAATTGTTCATGAGGGTCTGCAATTTGGCAAGAAGTGCTCAGTAATTCTGTGTTTAAAATATGAATAACTTCTTTATACACAATCTTAGAAGTAACAATAAGTCTATTGTATTGCTATTACAGTGTGTTGTAACACAGCCTGTGCACCAGCTGTTCTTGTTTACAACATGAGAAAACCCTTCATCATAAAGGCTTATGTTTAAACAGAAAGCATGTCATGTATTCTGCTCATGAGATAAGCATGTAATTCTTATGAACGAATATATGAGCTAACCATAGTATTTGATGATCACTTCGATCTAATTAGGTTGTGGTTGAATTAACCTTGATCTTTCATCTTATATCCTCCACCTATATCTGTGCATGCATGTATATCTACAGATTTAACTTAGAAAGAATGTGGGTTTTATTAAGCTTGCTCTACTAAACAGGTAGTAAGGTGCTATTATCATTATGTAGAATTAATTGCTTTAGTTTAATTAACTGAATTAATTTGCATCCTCTTCTGTTTTCTCAAAATAAGTCTATTTTTTAATCTAAAACACTGTGTCGACATATGCAATATGTAGAGTGCCCTTCTATTTATATAATACTGATAATAAGCCACCACACAATTCCTCTTAAGTTCTCAGTAATGAAGTGCTGGCATGTGTCTGATTTTTCTCCACATGGTTTTAACGAAGAGCTTTTCAGTTTTACTAGTACATAATTAGAATATATGCATAAATCCCACTCTATTGCTCCAATGTAATTAAAGATCTTTCTTCAAGAAGAAAATTATAAAGCTTTTTTAAGCAGAGTTGCTGAAACTTGAAATCCTTGACTAAATGCATTTTTATGCATGAAGCAATCTTCTGAAATAGTTCTGAAAACAATTAATAATGGTCTGCTTAAAAGAAACTGTCTTAGTTGTTTTATGTGGGAGAGGAGTTTCTCAGTGTTGTCTTCAGCACAACTTTTATAACAGACTTAAGAAAAGCAGAATGTTCAGGCATTCTGCTCATGTAGAAGATGCAAAATCCCTTTGTGATAATTAGCTTAAATAAATCTCTTGACAGGTAAAGTTATTTACCTATCTGGATGCCTTATACTATATATTCCAGTAAAGTGTAAAGCAGAAGAGTCACTCTTACTCCAACAATAAGCATTTTAGGGCTATACAAGTCATATTAATTTATTTAAACTTCACCTCCTTTGCCCAGGATGCAGCAGAGGTAACTAACAGTTTCAACACTTTGCACAGCAATTTCTGGGCTTCTTTTACTGCCTGGGATGGTTGGAGGAGTTCCTGGAATTTGTCTAAGAATTTTGTGGTACCTACTGCTGCTGGAAAAGTGTGGGTACTACTAGAAGCTTTGGCTTCTAGCAAACGCAGTTTGTAAAAATGTCTGCTAGTCTTTCCTGCTCAAAAGGTGCTCAGAGATTTTTTCTGTCATCGAGTCCTGATTAAGGAGCAGCCAACACCCACTGAGCTAGTGCTAGCAAAAGATCTATATAACTACCACACCTACAGTGCAGTAAGTAGTAGCTAATAGATGCAGTAGTTCGTACAGAAGAGTGCATGGAAGGGAGCTGGAAGCCCGCTTACAGCAGCGTGTGCCACAAGGCACGGTCCTCAGCATCAGCTGGAGCACCTAGTCGTACAGTAGAGGCCTCGACTCAGAGCTCTGAAGGGCAGATATGGCCATCCAGGTCTGAGGCTACAGGAAGGGCCTGGTGCCTCTCCTTGGGCTGGGGCAGGAGAAGATTGTGTCCTTGACTGCAGGAGGTGTGCTCTGGCTGAGGACCTGCAATGCCAAAAGGAGAAGACAAGCAGACTATGCAGTGTCAGGAAAAAGATTGACAGGTTCTTCACAAAGATCCTGCAGAGACAAAAGCTCAAATCATCCATCTGCGCAAGAGAAGAAGCTGTCAGAGACCTGTACTTAAGCAGCAAATGAGACTTCCAAGATCAGGAATGTTGGGACTGACTGGGGAAGAAGCTCTACAGAAAGAGTTTGGGGGTCCTGGTGGGCAGCAAACTGAACGTGAGCCAGTGGCTGAGGGAGCAGGGCTTGTTCAGTCTGGTTAAGGGAAGGCTCCAGAGGTTCTGGGGAGAGGGGCAGCTCAACAGCAGCTTCCCCATATCTACAGGGAGATTATCAAGAAGGTGAGGCCAGACTCTTTGCTTTGTTGTGTGATGGGAAGTCAAGAGACAACAGACATAAGTTGAAACAAGAGTGGTTCAGACTGGCTGTAAAGAGGAAATTTCCTCCCATAAAGACAGTCTAGAAGTAGAGCAGATTGGTTACCCAGAGAGTAAGTCTCCATCTTTGGAGTTTTTTCAGCCTCAGCTGGAAGGACCCCTGAGCAATCTTGTCTGACCTCACAGCTGACTTGACTCTCAGCAGGAGTTCAAATGGAGGCCTCCTGAAGTCCCTTCTGACCTAAATTATTTTGTGATCCTATTATGAATAAAATATTTGTCATGTGCACTGACCAGTACTTGAACACAACATGAAAATATTGTGAAGATTTCATATGGTAACTCTTCAAGCACAGAGACTTGAATGGCCCCACATTCGATATTTATATTTAATCAGAAATGCTGCTTGGCATTGGACACTGTCACTTCCCAAAGGAGCAGTGGTTTAAAAAAAAATCATTAAAAGATTAAAAGATGAGATAAAAAGAAATAATATACATAGGGTTTTAATTGAGTTCTTGAAGAAAGACCATTACTGAAAGGGAAAAACAGAAGAGATAAACCACTTATGAAGCTTGATGTACTTCTAATCTAGAGACCAGAGCATGGCGGTTTTATAGTAAGAAACAAGAGATGTTTATTCAGCTGTTTTCTGCACCTTTTGTTTTCTCTGCTTATTCTGATTTAACCACCTGAAAAATGTCTATTATTTTGATTTAATTGCTGCATACTGTCTATTCTAATATGGAGGAGTGCTGATATTTAATCTCTGTTGGAAAATACAACCAAGTTTAGCACCTCAGATCATTTGTTTACATGTGAAAGCAAAGGACAATCATACCTTCTGCAGTTCTTTCTTTTTTCATATGTACTTACAATAATGGATGTCTGTGTTGTCAGACTATGTTATTTCACTATTTATCTACATATTTGAATTTGTTTCAAAAAATTAAATGTAAGAGACTTTGAGGAAAGTCACAGGACTAAACCAATGTTTCACCTAATCGTTCTTCTAAAATGTTTCTTACCAAGAATGAGAGTAAAATATTTTGTTTCCAAATGACTGTAAGCATCACAACACTGTCATCTTCTCTGTTAACTGCAACTACTCCTAAAAGTAACAGTTTCCACCACGGACAACACTAAATTAAATGCACAGACAGATGACAATAATGCCATGCATATAAATTACACCTGTATCTTCCTGTGTAGGATTCCTTGAAGACAATACCTATAATGAAGACATATAATAAGGGAAGAAACCCTTACTCTAAAGAATGAATTCTTGCATACAGGGGCTATAGATGAGAACTGAGAGAGCACAACTTGCTGATGAAGCAATACAGTTGGGCCTGTGGGACTACAAATAAACACAGAAAATTGCAGCTCTGATGGAGACACATTTTCTTTCCTGAAGGCAAAGTAAAAAACCTATTATACTGTTGAACATACATACAAAAATATCTAGCATGCTTTTCATGTTGTGCATCTCAGTTATTTCTAAAGAAGTAGAAATAATAATTTTATGTGCTACATAAGGAATTGCTTATGTCTGCTGGTCTTCATTATCATGACAATTTTTTTCTCAACAGCTGTCTCAACTTGAATTGTAGACATCAACTTCCCCTTTACTGTAGATATGCTTTATTGCTTTCCTATCCCTCACCCTAAGCAGCAAATTACTTCATCTGGATGTTACGTTTTCAATTAGTAAACTCTTGATCTTTTCCTTTTCAGTTTGTCATGGTCTAACCTCAGACAGCAACTAAGCACTATGCAGCTGCTCACTCACTCCTCCCCGCTTCTAGTGGGATGGGAGGCGAATCAGAAAAAAGTAAAACTCACAGGTTGAGATAAGAACAGTTTAATAACTAACATATCATATTTATTATTATAATTTGTTTTAATAATACTAATAACAATAATTGTAATGAAAAGTAATATAACAAAGAGAGACATAAAACCCAAGAAGAGACAAGTGATGCACAGTGCAATTGCTCACCACCTGCTGACCAATACCCAAGCAGTGATCTGCCCCTGCTGGCCAACTCCCCCCAGTTTATGGTATGGAATAGCCCTTTGGTATGGAATAGCCCTTTGGATAGTTCAGGTCAACTGTCCGGGCCATGTTGCCTCCCTGCTTCTTGTGCAGCTGCTTACTGGCAGAGCATAGGAAATTGAAAAGTACTTGACAGCATAAGAACTACTTAATGACAACTAAAACATCTGTGTGTTATCAACATTATTCTCACACTAAATCCAAACACAGCACTGTACCAGCTATTAAGAGCAAAATTAACTCTATCCCAACTAAAACCAGGACACAGTTCATTTCATAAGGAAGTGGAGGAGGATGTTAGTATCTATCCACTGTGGACTCATCTACATAACTGAATTTTTTCAGACATTACAGACTGTTTATTAGTGTTTGTGTGTGCTATTAATGTATGGATTGCTGAATTGAAGGGCAGTATGTTGGGCTGGATAGTTCTTTTACCATACCATCTAAAATTAGAATATAAATACATATTTATTTTTGTAAAACTGTCATTTAAATTCATCAAAACAAGAACAAAACTGAGTTAACATGCCTTCTACCACTGTGACTAATGTTTAAGATTAAATGTGAGTTATTTTATCAGTCCAGTAAAAGAATTATGCCATTGAATCACTGTGTAGGTACAGTTTCTGCATGAGCTGTAGAACAGACATTTGGCATATTCCCCCGCATTCATAGATCCATTTCCAGTCCTGTGAAACAGGTGCACCTCTGTAAGGGACTGTGTTGGACTGTATATCTCAAGCATTGCTGTTGCACCACCACCACTTCCTGGCCTCAGTGTCCCGTGGACATGGAGAAGTACGCTCTGGAGAAGAGGAACTGTCCCAGACAAAACCACGACATCCACCCGAAGTTAAATTGGGGTAAAGAAGACGTGCAGGCGGGCACGACCACCATGAACCCCTGTGCACACGCACATGGAGGACCACGAGGCAGCAATGAGCCCCGTGGAAATGGGTGGACTTTTTGGAGAAATCTGGGACAATAAAAGGGCTGCGTACTCCTCTCTCGGGATCTCTCTCTCTCTCCCTCTTGTCATCACTGTTGGAGCTGGGAGCACCATCACCTGCACCGAGATCAAGCCAACAGTACATCGCTGGATTCGTGGTGGTGGTAATTAATCTTGCTGCATCTCTACTGCTTTTCTTGCTTAAGGATTCTGACTTTTCCATCCTGTTTTCTCTCTGTCCTATTGCTATTACCAGTTGTATGCAAAATAAAGTTCACAAGGTTGTATGGCATCTGACCACGTTTGTGTCTTGATCTCACTCTTGGGATCATTTAAGAATCCTCCCTGATATCAGATCGGAACAACCTCTACAGAATGGTGTATCCCAAGAACTAATTAAAAAGTAAGCCTGAAAACATGTCATGGTTTGAGCCCAGAGGGTGAGTGAGCACCAGGCAGCCACACACTCACCTCTTTACCCCCAGCACGGGGAAGGAGAAAATAAAGCAAAAGCTCAGGAATTGAGATAAGGACAGAGAAGGATGATTCACCCATTACGGTCATGTGCAAGAGATAGACTTATTAGGGGAAGAAAAATAACGTCAATTTAATTCAGAAACCAACAGCAACACTTAACAGACAGAGTAGGACGATGAGAAGCATTACCACATCTTAAAACCATGTTCCTCCCCGCAGTGCCTTCTTCCCAGGCTCAGCTCTGCTCCCAATTTCTCTACCTCCTTTCCCCCAGTGGTACAGAGGGCAGGGACTGGGGGGCTGCAGTCAGTCCTGCCGTTTTGTCCATCATGAGGGTCAGGGGGAACTTCTTGCATTCTTCCTCTCCTCCAGCGTGGTGACCCTCTCACAGGAGACAGCCCTCAGTGAAATTTCTCTGATGTGAGTCCTTCCCACAGGCAGCAGTGTTTAGCAAGCTGCTCCGGTATGGGTCACCCCTGCGTGTTGCAGTCCTTCGAGTGCCAAACTACAACAATGGGGGCTTCCTCCCACAGAGTCCCAGCCTTCTTTGGGTACAGTCACCTGTTCCAGTGTGGCATCCTCCACAGGCTGCAGGTCAGAATCTGCTTCACTGTAGAACTGTGGACTGCAAGAAAGTCTCTGCACCAGCACACACCCCTCTTCCTGCCCCTTTCTTTCAGTGACGTCGATATTCCCATAGGTGTCTCCTTCACAGTTCCTCCTCACAGCTCCCCTTCCTCCTCCCAGGTTCCCCTTCTTAAATAAGTTATCACAGAGGTGCAGTTGCTGTTGCTAATTGGCTTGGCCTTGGCCAGAGACAGATCCAACTTGGAGCTAGGGGACCTTTAAGAAACTTCTCACAGGGGACCACCACTGTAGCCCCCTTCCTCACTACCAAACACCCCTGCCACACAGACAAACCCAGCACAAAAGGCAGTGCCAAAGAGCTGTGAATGCTATTTATGATTTGCTATTGTAATCTTAATTTAGCTCCTTTATGCATCATTACAATAGTCATTTACCACATAATCGCATATATTCACCCCCATCTTATCCCATGCTCAAAGGATGTTCTCCATATAAGAGTTAGTCAGAATTTCTTTTTAATCCTCATTCTCACTGTGGAACCTCATACAAAACAGAGCACACAACATCAAAACCACACCTTGAACACTGAATCATTACATTCCTACTATCCACAAGGCTATAATTTAAGACATGAAAATATCTAACTTTCTAAATCAGTAAGAGCAAAGTACTTCAAAATAAATTAGATTTAAAATCTTGTTCTTATTTCTTAAAAAAAAAAAAAAAAAAAAGTGAATCTTTTTCTACTATAATATTTAGCAATAGGGTTAATTATTTTAATTTACATGTATCTACATGTCTGAACAAAACCACAGATTATCAGCAAAATTGCCAAAGATGTTGATGAACTTGAATGTCAAATTTAATCCGTCTCTGGTGAGAGCGCTAAGATGGGCTACACTGCAGTGGCAGTTATTCAGAAATTGAAATGAGCATTTAGGAAATGCATAGTATGGCATTCACCTCACCCACCTTCACATGACTACAGTACAGATAGATATATAAATCTAAACTAGTGATCCCAGATTTCCCTTATATACAGAGGGGAAAAATGGTCAGTTTTATAGCACTGACCTGTGGCATCTGGCCTACTTCAGGTTCCAGATTTAGGCTGAGACAAACCATTCTCTAGAAGCACCTGTTTTATTCTACTATGTATATGAAAGGAGCCTAAATGGGTAGCTCAGAAAATTTTTCTGCCGCTCAGAGGAATCCCACCCATATTAACCCATGTGAAAAACATGATGCAGGTCACCAACCTGTAACTTAGTGCTGAAGTCAGAGAGAAAACACATTTCTCCATTAGCTACAAGGCTATCTTGAGAACATCAGTCATTTTAGTTCCACAACACTAATTCCTTCCTAGATACTGGTGGTTTCTCTTCAATGAAGTAGCCAATGGGAAGAAATATACCTCTACACAGTTAAGGACTACATCATAATGCATGTGTACAAATGGCCTGAATTAAAGTCAATGCCTACTTCTGGCATTTGCATCTCTTGTGAGCTTGATTTGAAGACCATATATTTCTTGAGGATCATTTTTGGGATATGTTTAAATAGCCACTCCTAATGAAGTATCTTTCTGTCTCTTTCCTTGGCATCCTTGCTGATCCTCACAAATTCCATTTCTTCTTTCAGCAGAATATCCTTAACTGTGAAAATTGCCAGGACTGATTCTCTTTCCCTCTATTGCAAGAAATAGAAACAATCTTAGCATATAACAACTTTGAGAAACTCAGAAAAGGATTCACAATTTTGGTTACATGTGGAGATTTTTGTGGCATGTCTTAGGCAATATTCATAAAATTCTTCATACTATGACGTCCTGCCCTTGATCTTTCCAGTTTCCTTTCTGTCTCTATGCCTGTTCTTATTTTTCTCTTTCTTACATCATGCAGACATATGTTTCTTGCAGTCCTCTTCCCTACTGTTTTCTTTATCCCTCCACTATTGGCTTACTTCCTTTCATGTCCATTAGGCTTTGAATAACTCCTTCTCCTCTGTCAAGAACTGTCCTCTACAAATTCTGGTCAATGATCAAGTACTTTCAAGAAACTTCCCAGTACTGATCTGTTCAGTGTTAACCACTCTATTCTGTTCTTTTTGTTTTAAATTGGTATCTCCTTAATTTTTTTCTGTCTGGATTAGAGTTTCTCTTCTTAGGGGAGAGACCTTATCTTTCATGCCCTTCTAAAATGCCACATACATTTATAGTCATATATTTATATATAAAAGTTTGCATGCATGAACATAATTTTAAATAAATATTCAGAAAGTTGTCAGAGTAATATGCATAGAGCAAACAATAATACAGAAAACCTTACAAAGTCATACAAATAAATGTAAGTGAATGCAAAGAAACCTTTCCACAAACATACAATCAACTAATAATATTGTCTTTCATCAGGGGGTATGCCTTCTCTGTGTCTGCTTTCCGAATTTGTATAATTGGTAGAAAAACCTGGAGAAGATGAATTTTGGTAATAAACCTGAGCATTCACAAGCAGTATCAGTTACAAGTGTGAAAGAAAGTTGCAAATATTTGTATTAGGGATCCACAGTACCAAAACTGAAATCCTTATTTCACTAAAAAAAAAATTACTTATATCAGTCACCATTAACCTACACAAGGCAAAGGGTGGATGGATAGTCTGTGATTTATTTTTTTTTTTCTGGATATGCCTGTCAAACTGAATTGTGGTTTGTTTCAGATATTTCTTTATTTTGCACTATTTTAGTTTAAAGTCATTTAAGCAGTACTGAAAGCTAGACTAATATCAAAAAAGAGCTTCTTTACCAAAAAGGACACTACTGAGGTTGTGCTGGAGAGTGGGTAGCCAGGATGTGCTTAAACTGTGCAACATGGACAATGGAGTGCACCTGCATTCCTCGTCGCTCCATCATACAGCAGGGTTCTGTCGGAATATACCATGATCTATTTTCCATGACTCAAATTTTCATGCTCTTGGACCCAGGTTTACACATAGGCCTACTGCATTGACATGGAAAGATTGGAAAAGCCCTTTAATTGCCAGCTGACTCCATTATGGGAAGTGATAGCAGTGCATATCCTCTAAGAAGACATATCTAGAAGTACTGTATTTGCCCCAGTTAATAGCCGCATGACTAAGAATGGTGACTACTTAAGACACCTTTTTTTGTGGAGATCTTCTCACTTGTGAAAGAGTGTGCTAAGCAGCCATGACATGCTACTACCCCAGTACTTGAACCAAACCAATGTCCCACAGTGGAAGTGATGAGGGAGACATAGGGTTGACTGTTATATAAAAAGATCTGTAAATACACTGCTATGTAAGATAAAAACATACGGGATTGAGAAACTGTTTTGTTCTCCTGCTTTTCATTGCTGTTCTGAAACACTGTCCTGAAGGTTATAACTGAAGGATCCTACAGTTAAATAGATTTTGAAGAAAACGTGGCCAAAACAAGTGGCAGCTCTGAAGACCTAATTCCCTCGATCATAAGCAAGTGCACTATGAAATCCTATCAGCCAAGAAAGGTGTTTTTTCTGAGACTATTCACTTACTCTTCCTGTTCCTGAAATTCAGCCCTGTCAAGCTTATGAACCGCAGTGACAGTCTTCTGCTTTACAAGAAGAAAATTTTAATCTTGATTTACGTACTGAAATAGAAATAGGTGAATAGGTGATGAGGACAATGAAAACCATGCTTACAGGTCTACCATAAATCAGGAAGTTTTTCCCTAAGACAAGACATAAGGTTTAATTAAACTTACAATATTGGCTTGTGTGGATAAAGAACATCTGCAGAAAGATTGTCCAGCAGAAGTAGTGCATGGGAAAAGGGAAGAACTGAACCACCCTATGTCTGAGTCCAGTTCTCATTTCTTGCCTTTACTGTTTATTATATTTCTGTTGGCCTAGTAGTAGCACAAAAAATTATGAAATTTGCTGCAGTCATCTAGTCAGCAGTTTTTAATGCAATAATAAAATCAGATTTGATATATCTTCCTTTGCTCATTATTTATGTCAGACAGTAGATATACAGTAGTGTAGTCTAAGAGCATAATTTGTCCTACTGACTGCAAAAATCAAAACTGCAGGTAATATATAGAGTGAAAAATCCATGCCCAGTAGACAAAGAAGGATAGACTCACAGATTGACAAATCGCTGTCTGTCTTGTCGTGTTAAATGTAAACATTTCATAAAGAAGCTGTGTCCTACTATTTGATTTTAAGACACTTAATCCAAAGGTGACTGCAGTATTAAAAATAAATAAAATAATAAATATTGTACAATTGTGATCTGTGTTGTCCTGTGCTATGCTGCGTGTCAGAGATTAATAATGATATTTAATTGAAACAAATAGTCCCAACAGTATACCAAGCTTGGGAGATCTAACATAAATATTTTATCAAAATACAGATATTTCTGAAAACATATAAACTTACTTGCATTTGTATTTGATAGTCAGTAGGAAAGAATGAACTTAAACCAAGTAAAATTTATTCTTTAAAATAGATTTTATGTTCTTTTGCATAACTGTGAAAGAATATTTTTAGCTATTATTTAATTTTTCTGACTTCCAGATGTGATGTATCTTGCAGATAAGAGATCTGAAAATGGGATTCTTTCCACTGCTGTCAGAGAGCCTTGGATAAAACTGGACAATTCCTCTCTAACCATGTAAAGGCAAATAAAATGGTTCTATATCCAGAGGTATCTCTGTTCCTAAATTTGCTTGCACTTCCCTTGATTAAGACAGCCGCATGAAACCCTGACTAATATACAAGGAAAAACAAACTAAAAAAAAAACAAACCCAACCCACACAACAAAACATAAAAGCAAAACAAAGAAAAACACAAAAACTATCAAGCAGAACTGATTGCTTTCTCAATAAATTCTTTTAGACAGAAAAAAAAAAACAAAAACAAAAACAAAAAAAACCCCAAACACAAATACCAGATAAACAATGCAATTTCTTATGTAATGCATCATTTGTAAATGAACAACTTTTGCATTTGAAGTAATTCAGTTCCTCAGGGTGTTAAAATGGTTCTCATCTGTATTTATACAGATTTATAAATAAAGTATTTTTAAATGCTAATTTTGTGTCCTATGAGGTTAAACCTTTCATAAGAGATAAGTCAACTACAAGAAAATGTTTCTGTCCAGAAGTGTAAATATCTTAAGAAGTAATGCTTAAGAATAAACTTACTTATGGAAAATACATACTAATATTTGCCACTTCTGATGGTTCCATTTGCGTATCTCAGACCATTCTGTACATATTAGGAAAATCAACCTTCTAATTTTTATGTTATTATTTTCTCTCTATAGACACTGTTACCAGGTTTACTTAATGTGAGCAGTATATACACTATCATAGAGCAGTTCCCCTCAGAAATCTGCCTGAAGCTTTCAGTTGGAATGGCTTTGATGAGAGAAACCGGGTCAAAATTTGCTGTAAAAACCATAGTTGTATTCTCAAGCACCTTCCAGGTCACTCCAGGAGATCACGATACGTTAGCGAGATGACTAGTGACATTCACTTTGGTCTTCAGAAATACCAATAAATGGATATTTTGACAAGCAAGGGCCACTTGTTCAGCTCAGGTCAACATTAGCAGATTTCACAATGTGTAAAAGAAAGACTCTAGAGCATACAGTGGTAAATCCATGGACATGGCACATACAGGTGTCAGTGAAGAGGTTTGCACAAGGTAGGTACAGGAACATAATTCTGACTGGTAGTATTTCTAAAATATTTCTGGGTTTTAGAACAGATGGATAAACTGTGGAGAGGTTCAGAATATTAGTTATGTGATGAGAACAAGAGAAATTTCAGTGTCTGGTCATAAAAGACAGAACAATGAAGGTTGTCTTCATGTTTATTTAATCCTGAGCACATACGAAGAAATAGACAACAAGGCCTGCATGAAGGATATTTAATTTTGGAAATGGGAAAGACCTGAGAGTTACTAGTAAGACTGCATTTCATATACATCTGGCAGGAAAGTCATCAGTTCAGAATTCTAGCTCAGAAATATAAGCTTCTATATTTTTTTTTGAGAACTCCAGAAATTTCGGCTAACAGGAAGGACATGCTAGTGCAAGTAAGGTCTGTAACTCATCTCACATGGTCCAATTTAGATCCCTTTTGAACAAGTACTTTTTTTTTTTTCCAGTGTGATCAGCAGTGTTGTACCAGTTACTCAGCTGTTAATATAGAAATATAGCTGTTAAAACCCAGTACTCTTAATTAAAAAACAGAGGGAAGCGGAATGAATGTAGAGCAGGCATGGGAAACAACAAAAGAAAAATGGGCATAAATAATCCTACAGCAGTGCTTCCCAGCTCTCTCTCTTTACCTTTCACAAATTCCATGGGCCATGAAAGAAAAGGATACTTTTGTAAATATTATTTTTAGGATTTTCATTGTGAATAATCATAATGTATCACTATGTATATCCATACGGTAAACATACAATCACAGCTCTATGTCATTCCCCTGTCACCAGCAACTGTGAATTAGATATAGTTACAAACAAGCTACTTCTTTTTTTTTCTTGCAACTTAGAGCTTTTTAAAGAACATTTTTAAAGTTCTACTGACCTCTGTAGACACTAAAACACAGCAGAAAATTCTCACATCTGGAAAAGTGAACTTATTTACATGCATTTACTTAGCAGTCAGTCCATCAACTCTAGTTTTTAATGAAGCATTTTTTTTTCCTTTGGCAGAACTATTTATTTGTATTAGAAACATGCATAATTTCCAGGAAGAGATTCTTGCAGCCACCTGTAGATGCTTCATGAATGACTGATCTTCATAGATACCATATGTAAAAGGAAAAGGATTTGAATTGTAAATTGCAGCTTGCAGACTACTAAATCTTACTGCAGACTACTCTGGGCAGTATGTTGAAGACCCTGGAGATATTTCTTTAGCTAGCGTTTGAAACTGGCACAAGTGGATGGACTAAGGACAACAAGCTTCATTAATCCTAGCTACAATATCAAGGCTAACATAACAAAAGGATTAACAGTGTACAACTGCTGAAAACAATAAAGACATGTAAGAAAATATTTTACTTTAATACTCAGTGTTCAGGATGGCTCACCTGAAGCAGACTTTTTCATCTCTTTTCAACTGCTTTAGGGAAACACCATCTCTCTTTTTAGGAATGGTGAGATGGGACAGCTGCCTTGACACTGATGAAGAGCATGTGCATTTTGCTAGAAGAGATGAACTGAACAGAACTCACAGTGAGGAGAGAGGGGAACCAGATGGACCTCTGAACTTTGAGCTTGATGTTTGCCACCAAGATCCAGAATACAAGTCCCCAGCTCCCCTGCCACATGCCCAGATCAAACTGATCACCAGCTGGGAAGCAGGATGGAATGTAACAAATGCCATTCAGGTAACCTTTTACTTCCCCACTTATTACATCCGCCATTTGAAAAACCTATCCATCACTTAGCCTGCTTTATTTTACTTAACGATACCATCGTTTTGCAATATTCTAAAAGGTTTCTATGAATTTATTACTAATGTATTTCAACCTTTCTGCATAAGATTAGCACTCTGAAGAAATAAAGTTCCAAGGGGAAAGATAGATATGTTAGCTAAAGTTTAAAACATATTTAAACTATGTGAAAATAAAAAGCTGGTGATTACACCTGTTTTGAAAGTGCAGACATTACCTTTAATAAGTATATTTGAATTCAGTGACAGAGATGTTTGACAGAAATGTGAGGTAAACATCTAATAAAAAGAGGATAGCAAGAGCCAGACTGACGTCAGACATAAATTTACTGACATGTAAGTTAGGATAGATATAAATTGGAGCATGAAACACAAGAAGTGTAATAATACTTGTCAGTGTTAAACAAAATAGGTCAAAAAGACTGTAAGCATTTGGTCCCAGCATTCTGTGTGGAATTTGAGTATCCTTCTGAATCCCTAAATTTAGCATTAAATGTTTCAGATTCTTTTTCTCACTTTTCATGATTCATTTTCTTACATAATTCTATCATTACCACTAACTTTCTGTCTGACATAGTAAGAGGAAAGCAGTATCCACAGACACATCTAGTCCCAGTAACTGTTACTTAAACACTTTTTATGGCACCTCAGTTACAGAAAAATAATCCTTCCAGTGTCACACAAGTCTGTGATTATGCTGATGACCATTTGTTCAGGTATCCAGTTCATGCCTCAGCTCTGCAAAGGACAAAAAAAAAAGATGTATTTCTAACCCTGCTGTATTTTCAAACATGAGCACCACCACATGAGAGCCAATGCAATAACATCTAGGGCACAGTAGCGTATCATACTCAGGAAGTGTTCAGCTGTGAATAAAAGCATGAAGTCCTAAAATATCCCAACTACATTCTAGTAACACATTTTATCTTCAGTCTCCCTCAGCAGCATCTAGTCAGGACAGGAGTCTGGGAGGAGAGCCCATTGCTGTCTCTGTGAGTTTTGCCTTTGATTTCACCGAAGCCAAGATTTCTGGAAGTCAATTTTGTCAATATTTGTTGTATGACCTTTTGGCAAGTCACGTTCTCTCTCACCCATTGTTTTCCTTTCTGAAAAACAAAAGTAATGCCTCTGTAAATACATCAAAGTGCCTAAAAATTCCTGAGTGTTATGTACACAATTACTATTAATTATTAATATTATAGCTACCAGTTAAAAAATAGACCAATAACAGTGTAAAAACACAACTGAACATAGAGTTGCCTATTTAAAAACAGAACAAATGTAAACTAAATGATTCAATCAGATCAGTAACTATGGTCTTAGTCAAAACTCAGCATGCAGGGTGTTGCATACTGCTATTGGATCTCATTTGATCAAATAATTCAGAAATCCGCATTAAAAGAGAAGGTAGATACAGCTGTATTGAGCTTTCCTCCTAAGGCAGGCTGAGGATGGCAAAGCCTGCGAGCTGCAGTTTTGTTAACAGTAAAACTGAAGTGTCCTAACAACACACTGTGAAACTGCATATGTAAGCAGATATGTGAATCTATGTACACATGTGTGTATTTTTCCTGTTTCCCAATACCTTGGCATTTGGTTTAGGAACAAGGGTAGAGAGTAGAGAAAGGGAAGGGGAAAGGCAAGAGAGGAGGAGAGAGAGCAGAGAATTTTGAACGGGCATCTGTCAGTAAAAAATAACAGTTTGAAGAAATTTCTATGAATAGCTTTGAAGAGAAGTCAGAGTTGTGAACAGAATGATTAAAACAATCCAAACATTCTTGACTGGTGAAGACAAACTACGCTAAAATGACAGTTGTTTTTGCCCTACCCAGAGGAAAGGGCAGAAGTGTTTTGCATGGCAATTAGAAGTAAACATTTCAGCAGAATTCAGAAGTGTTCTAAACAGTTAGTCTGGTGAATACAATTAGTCTAAAAGTGAAATTATTTCACAGTCCAGATTTATTATAGGAATGACTGAATCTTTGGTCTCTGAAATTAAATACAGGGATTTTCTTGCAGTGTTTTGAATGCAAATGTTTTCAAACAACGAAGTAGAGATTTGAATTTTGTTTTTAACTTCAACTGAAAAAAATGTGTATTTTTGGTGATGATACTGTATGTGTAAATGATTGCAACAGACATGTAAAGTTTGCAGGGAAACGTGTTTCATATTCCAACACTGCACAGGCAAAAGAAAACCTGTAGCCAGTTAATCTAAGTAAGGACAGAGTCCATAAAGCTGAGTTAATTCAAAAGTGAAAATGAACAGCATCATCTGGCAGGGTGATGCAAGTTGCATTTGTTTGTATACAGCTGTAAAAGGCCAGAAAATTTTGTCCTGGTTGTACAGTAGTGCTGGATAAATAAGCAAAGCAGCAGTCACAAGGATGAAGGTAGTTAAATTCTAATGGTACAGCATTTCACAGCAGAACCAAAGGAAAAATAAAGTCTATTTATTTGCCAGTCACATGCAGGAGGATTGTGACAAAGAGTATGGAGAATGTTTGACCAAGAAAGAGAAAGCCAAAGTAAAAGGCATTCAGTCTATAGTGTCATGAAGCAGTACAAGACAATAAAGACTGGAGAAAAAAACAAGAGAGACAAAGGGAAGAAGTGAAATAATGGCAAGTGAAATAATGTTCATCTGAGCATAACTGTAATTTAAACCATTGTGAGTCTATCTCTGCTTAGGTCTTAGAGGCACAAACAAGTTTAACAATGCGAAAAAGTCAGCCACTTTACTAAGCAGCTCCAAAGTGCTTTCAGTATTATGATGTTTGTACAATCTTTAAATACAGTGTAATATAAGCACGCAATTCTTTCCTGGACATTTGGTAAAACATGATGTATCAAAGCATACCGAATGTGCCATTTGATTCAATGCATCTGATACTTAATGTAACCATCTTTTGTCTCCTGTCTTTTGCAGAGATTAGGTTGTACAAAGATTAGAAATACCTACTGCAGAGGCAATTTTCTTGTTCCATGATCAGAATAACACAATAGGGTGCTTGGGTATGAATAATTAAATTGTTATTAATAATGATTAAAAATTGTGTCAATACTAAATTAATAATTACAGTAGTGATCATAAATATTCTCATATTTATATTCTGTATACATTAGTTTAGAAAAGACTCAACACATCAATAATCACCATTTTTAAAAACGAAAGTGTATATCTGTATATACTTCACAGTGTGTCGTTATAGATACATATCCATATTGTGTTCCAATTTGGCTCATTTTTATATGCCTAAAAGATTCACTTGAAAATATCTCATAGTTGATATTTATTTTTTTCTGTGATATTTCCTCTGAGTTACCTGCCTTCATCTCCCTAACATAGACTGAATCTTTTGAGTGCTTACTGAGGATCAACAACTCCCAAAGACTTAAGTGGAAAACACGGTGATGCTGAGAAACAGAATTAGCAGAATTAGCAGACATGCCCCTAAAGATATAAAGGCAAACATCTTTTTAAGGTGTCTAAACACCCATCCCATCAAGCTTTGCTGACATTGTATTTAAGCATTTTCTAAATATAAATATGTACATGCTTGTGTGCTTAGAAAGCTAAATATTTTTGCCATCAGGTCATTAGGTGTACCACAATACAAATCTTCTCATCCACAACCTTAAATAATTTAGTGACATTTAACTAAATAACCACTTAGATCTTAACTGCAGTACTTGATCTTAAGTATTTATTTTCCAGACTTGAGAACAAAGGTCAATCCTTTCTGGTGCCCAGAGCAGTTAACTTCCTTGAATTATACATTGAAGCTAAAGTCATATGCTGAACTAAATTATAGATGCCTGAGAGAAATAAACTTCTGCATTTCATATCAAGAGGTGGTACTGAGAATTAAAGGGAGATGCCCAATGCTGATATCCAACCTAGGTCCAAGTTTCCAAATGGAGCTACTCAAAATATGACAGCACAAAATTCCAAGACTGTAAGAAATGCCAGTTAATATGATTTTAGATGAAATGCACCTGCAGTACTGGCCAAATTTACTTCTCATAGGTTTACAATCACAAACCCATATAGCCACAACTGGAGACCCCCAAAAAGCCTAGAGCCTAGTGAGAGCCATCTAAACTCACATCTCTTTTTCCTATAATAGAATGTCACCATTATACAATGTAATTGATAAAAGATGTATTTTAGGGACGAAGACTCTGTAACTAATGTTTGTGCCCTGGTTTTCTCTTTTGATTTTCTCTTGAGTGAAAAAATGTTTCTGGACATACATCGCTACTTCATACAACCTTTTATTTCAGCTCAGATGCTGCAGTAGATTTCTTTAGTTTTGTGCACATATTCATATAGCTCAGAGAAGGCTACATACAGGATATATATTCTATTCCCAACTCTACTTTTTATCACAAAAGCTTTTTATCAAAAATGTGTTATCCTGCAACAATGAGATTACATCTACTTCACAGAAGTCTCTTTATTTGACATATAAGCACTGTGCAGTGGACTGATTTTAAGTTAACTAACTGCCATTCCCATAAATCTCATTAGACGATGCACTATATCAGTCTACTTTTCTCTTGGTCAGCTGCAAACACTAAAAATGTTATGAAGCCAGAACTCCTAAACATAGAAAAGTGTCTCATCTAAAATTGTTTCTTGATCCAGGAAGAAATATTTGGATTGTTCTCCTGGGATTGAAGTTGCTGTTTTGTAGGTTTTGCATTTTATGTTGTTTGTCACATCATCAGGGCAATGAACAGATGGAGGGAGCATTGAATGGATTTACATCACCATATTCTACTGTAACTATAATAGAAATGTTAGGAGTGGCAAATCAGCTTTCCATAGCCCCTCTGTGTCAGATTTGCCAGCATGTAGGAGCTGTGATATAACATAGCTACTCCACAAATTATTCCCTGGACATACAGACAGTCCTAACATATGGACAATTGGTTCAGAAAGCACCATGCTAGCTCCAAAACATCCCAGAAACAAGTACATGGGTTATACAAGTAGTGGATCAAAGTACTCCAATTCTTGAAGCCATCTAGATGTTAAAATGACATATTAAAGATCTTTAGAAATTAAAGCAGTCCTCAGATTATGCTTGCCCACACCATGGGCCAAAAATTGCATTTCCTAATAGGTGAGTTGCAAGACAGTTACGGGAGGTGTCTATTAGTTTCCTTCATAAATTACTCTCAATAGTTTGGCTATAACTGATATAGAATGGTCTATAATTTATGATTTTATGTTTTAAGCTAATTACTATATGAGATGAGAGGGAGACATTCTAAAGTATAATAACACAGACACAGAATTTAACATGCAACCTCAGCCTTAAATCTGAATATCTTGATTACACTGGGTATAAGATAGATATATTTAAAAATATTTATTCTTAACCAGCACCTTTATTTTATATCTTTAAGTGATTTTTACCTGAGCTTTACTGACATAGGTGTCTAATATTACATCCTTTTGGCAACAGTAGCCAGAAGTGCTGCTGTGCTTAAAGAAATCTGAATAATTCTGTTCAGAACCTCAAATTATAACGTCACATTTCAGAAAGTATTTATTCGAAACCTGATTTTTAGCAATGTCAATTATCCATAATTTCCAACAACTTTAGCTGAAACTCTTCTTGGCTCGTACTTTTGAAATCTATATATTTTAGCATCTGAATTTCAAAGCCACTGTATCATCTTGCAGGTTATTTTAGAAATAGTAGCTAAGTCACTGCAGTGCATAATATTCTTATCCTGGTGTTGATATCCAGTTTGACACAGTCTGGTTGGGAAAATCTTGAGGAATTTGCAAGTGTCTGTTTCCTGTTAGCAGTGACTTCTTGTGGATTGTTTATTTGTCATATCAATTTGAAAATCCTTTCATCTGGAAAATCTACTACTATTAATCTTTTAGAACAGCTATTTTATAGGTGTGAGGCTATAGTCCTCCTTCAGTACAGTACAGAAGTAGCTGGTAGTTGAAATTTTGTGCATGTAAAAAAACAAATGAACTAGGAAGTAAGCATACGGTAGTGTGATGGGTTAGCCTTAGTAACAGCCACACTTCCACCCAGCTGCTCGCTCACTCCCACCAACCCCCAGCTGAGCAGCAGGGTGGAAATGGAACAGGACCAAGAAAGAATGTGGATCGAGTTAAGGACAGGGAGCTCACTTAACAGATACAGTTGTGGGGAAAACAGACACTTGGGGAAAATTAACTTTATTGCTAAGTAATAGATATATATGTTTAATTACTGCGTCTGGTATTGGAGAAGAAAAAGACAAACGTTAAAGTAACACCCTTCCTCTTGCCTTTTCCATGCTCAACTTCACTCCAGAGTCCTCTATTGCCCCCTTCCTCCTCTCTCTATGGCATTTTCAGCCCTTCCTTACACAGATTTCCCCAAGACACTGCCATCCTGGCGGTGGGGCTCAGCATGCCCTGCCATGGGGTGCTGGAGCTGGCTGGGTCCAGCATGGAGCTCTCCTCACAGAGGCCACCCTGCAGATCCCTGCCATCACCTGGGCATGGACACCCAGTACAAGTAGTAGATAGAGCACGTTGATCTTGCTGATGCTTATCCTTACTGCTGCATTCCCAAGCAAAACAGCAGATTTGTCACTACCCAGTGTGCGTTTGAGAACAGAGAAGAGAAAAAGTACACAGACAGTTGACTACTTGGACATGGATTTTCAACCACCTAAATCGTTTGCCAGTAAAGACTATGAACAAAGCTTTTGTTGTCAAAAGTCAACATGGCCTCATGCTGGGGGCCCTCCTTCTTGCTTCCTCCTGCCCTTCTCCTTCTGGTCCACAGCGAGAGGGAGCTCCCTGTAGGTCTGATGGAGTCAGAGCAGGGAATGGGTGCCAAGGTCCCTGTGTGGGGGTCAGTGGAGGATCTAGGAGAGGCCAGCTCAACTTTTCTCCTTCTGGTGGTGCTTTCGACTCAGTAATCATATGAACCTTTGTGTTAATTGGAATTTGTGAGTTGGTTTGGCATGCTGCAAAATTCAGCTTGACAACATACACCCTTAGCAGGAACATCAGTATTTCCACTATATTATATCGCAGTCAGCTTAAGTACAGTTACATGATTGAAGTGAAAGCACATCTCCACTCAAGAGCTTTAAACCCTGCCATTCTTCTAAGGCCAACTACTATCAACAGTGTTGTTAGAGTTTAATAGCCTGCCAAGTGACAGAGGTGTGATTTACATGCACATATACTTGCAAAAAGGGTGTGTCGGTTTGCATTTCTCCCATGACATACATAAATTATATACTTCAGAAACCTCAATACTATGTCTCTTCCTCCCAGACCTCTTTTTCTTTCATTTCATCATTAGGAAGCCTTCAAACCACACAGGAGCTGGCCTGCTTTGGGAGTGTTAATGCCTAAAAAATGCCTTTGCATGAGTAGGTAGATAACTACAAGCACACCCATGCTACACCACTGTATTTGTATTTTTCACTGTAATAACTTTTTGTAAGAAAAAGTGATATATGTTTTAATACACAGGGTCACAACCAGCTTTCTCGGCTCTACACTGCTGTCCTGGCACAAAACAAAATGCTGGTGACCTCTCCTCAATGTCTGCCTCCTGCCTTCCTCCCAGAGGTTGTCACCTGCAGCAGACTCAGGCTCTCAGGGCTGCTAGAGACACTGCTGATAGACTCCTGGGCCGGTTCAACTTCCCATCTTATTTAGATCCCTCTGCTAACTACGTAAAATATTGTTCTCTCTGTTTAGCAGTCAGTAGAAGCAACTAAACAGAGCTCCTTGTCTTCCATCCAGAGTCTGCCCATGACAGACTTCTTCCTTCACCACCTGTGAATGTCTTCGTTCTTGTTGCCATGCAGGCCTATCATCTGGCATCAGCTTTCAGTCAGGCCTCTTTCTAAATCCTCACACTCAGACTACGTCCAGCTTCTATTTATTTTTACTGTAAAACCTCACTAATACATACTCTGATTTACCTATCCACAAGGCTAAAGCTCTTATCTGAACACATATTTCCCCATCTGGGTCACAGTAGTACACTCTTCCCAGAGCTTGCCAAGCTTGCCCCATGCACACTCACCTGAAAAGCTGATGCAGTTCCATACCCCATGGGTCCACCAGCTCATGCAGGCACCAATTCAACCATCAAATCAAATGTAAGCCACTCGTCTTTTCTTTAACAATCTACCATTTATCTTTCTGCATCTATTGACTCAGATCTCTGTTCTTCCAGTTACAATTACCATTGTCAATTTGTTAAATATTCATACAAGCATTCTATGAAGTTATATGAAGACATTTATTTGTGCTCCTCTGATCCTCTTAGAAATGTGCTTTTGCTGACAATTTCACAGTTATAAGCTATATTGGAACCACCATTTACTCTCTTGACTCACAGTTTCTGGTATTGACTTACGGTTTCCTTGACTGCCCTGTCTGCCTGTATTCATTTCTTGTTATCTTACCCCTAGATTTTAAATTATTTGGAGAAGAGACCATCTTTTTGTACTTTGTTTGCACAGTGCCCTTCACAATGGGTTTCTGATCAAGGTCTTCCAAGTGCTCCAATAATGAAAACAATTTTGAAAGTAAGTCTTAAAATGTTTTCTATTTTACAGAAACTCTTTACAAAATAATGATTGTTTAAATGTGGCCTGAGATAAATCAGCTTAATATTTTATTCAATTTCCTCTCTTTTTTTTTTATGTGGAATTGATTCTCCTTGCTATTGAGACCCATTGTAGGGACTGATGACAAGATATATCAGCAGGTGAATGCAATAAGAGTACCGTAGAATATTCGTACATTAAAATGGGCATTCCATCTTCAAAATCCAGATGGTCAAGAAAGAGAATGACAGAACCATGTTATCAAAGATAAATGGATAGTAGCATTATGCAAATGATACTCTCTGAAATAGTAAAGGTTACCAAACAGGATCAAGCAACAGTCAGCTGCTTGAAATCAATGATCACTTTATTCTATAGGAGAACTCAATGCACTACAACTTGTTGCAGAACAAGGATCTCTGGCTCCCTCAGGTGAAGGGAATAGCTGTTGTACTTTCCCACTACACTGAAATCAAATTAATCTACCATGTTTTTTGGTTTCATCAATCCCTGAGAGCATTTGTAACAAGCTGAATGAAAACAGATGGTATAATTTCTCCCTTTTTAATTCATAGCGGGTCACATGGTGTTTAAACCCACTATTATTAGGCAACTTTGAATTTCTATATCTGTTCTATCTGCTTACTTTATTTTTGTGATATTATGTTTGACAGATACCTTTCAAAACAAAGCCCAAATTAATATTGTAATTATTTACCAGCATTCTGTGGCTGAGATGATTTTTACACTTGTGCCTCTCTATAACACATGCTGCTAAG
The DNA here is from genome assembly GCF_003259725.1 of Athene cunicularia. Taxonomy (NCBI): domain Eukaryota; kingdom Metazoa; phylum Chordata; class Aves; order Strigiformes; family Strigidae; genus Athene; species Athene cunicularia. The sequence goes on along the minus strand of NW_020799097.1, from coordinate 59,480,503 downwards.
CAGCATTGGTAGAAATTATTCTTAAAAATATTCTTTCTGTCTCTATTCTTAAATTTATGAGGTGTGTAACTTCAGTGAATTTGCGTTAATAAACCGTATTTAGACATATAACTCCTCCCAAGAAAACATTCCTCCCAAGACAGCAAGAACATAGTGATAGCCAGCAGAAAGTAAAATATTTTGTCAGATTGCATTCCTTTCCTGTCTTGTATAAACTTCCTTTACTTTCATTAAGAAATTTCATTTTTTTATAAAAAGAAAGAGTGAGCCATAGGGTTCATCAAGGAATAGAAGTTTGACAATCTCATCATCTGCAGGTGTGTATGAGAATTTAATGTTGAAAGTTAAGGATATCTGAATTATTATAATGTACTGATAGAATCAAAAAGAGTAATGTTTCTGTAACAGACTTTCCAAATGGTAAAGCTTCTTCCACACAATCCATAGATGGTTAATCTACAGTTTACTTCAATGTGTATAATTCACTGAATTCAGAAGATTAACTGAAATGACACAAGCTCTGTCTGAATGATCAAATGGAGCTATTTGAGAAAATAAAAAGCCCTAAACACTGATTACACACAGTACTGAAGATGATATATTGTAACCTAGTTTTAGCACAGTAAGCTGTATAAAATGTTTTGCCTCTAAAGCTAAATAAAAGAAATTTACTTCTATTTGCATCTATTCTCCCTCTTCTCCCCACACACACGTTTCTTGGAACCCAGTGTTTCTCCGTATTCTTGGCCAGTGGCACTAGTTTTGCCATATGTACAATACTGTGTTCACTAAATAGCTAACCAAAAAAAAAAACAAACCAAACTTAATATTTACTCCTCAAAAATATAAACATATGAGTCAAAGTAAGAAAACATTCACTCCAACTCATACACACATACGCTGCTATCCATTTAATTTCTCTCAGTCCATTTCTTGAATTGACACAAGTAACAGCACCACCAGATTATGTTTTCTAGGTCCCTAGAGCAAACAAGCATTTTTGGTTGTTTTATGTTATCAGTAGCAATGGTAGCTACAGCTTTTGCCTTTACTGTACATGGGTCTTTCCATTCATGATAGCTTTTTTTATTGCTCAGTTTTCCCCTCTAGAAACGTGTTTGATTCTGGCTAGTTCCTCCCTGATAAGCAGAGGATTTTTTTCCGTTTTAAAACCCATTCTAGTTTGATTATTTCAAACTAAATTTGGGTATTTCACAAATTATGAATAGTTGTAATGAAGCCTGAAGAAATTTAAATATGGGTATAGCAATTACATGATGTAAGATACATTATTTCTTTTCTATAAGAAAAATATTTATAAAACATTATCTTATTTTTTTTCCTTTATAATGACAATGCCCTCACTTTACTGCTTGTATCATATTTAGAAGTTGACATTGAGGGGTTTTTTTCTATCTCACTACATCTTAAAGCCATTCTCTTGTTTCGTTGCCTGCATGATTTCTGAAACTCCAAATGATATGTCCCCAGCCATTTTCCCTTGAGGGACTTAAAAATCTTCTAAGCTTTAATGGGGATCTGGAGTTTAAAATTAGTTATCTACTCCTGCTTTTGTTGCTTTTGCTTGCCTGCTGACTTTTTTCAGTTTTTCTGGGAAGCCAGCTTCTCTCAGAGCTCTTCCTTTTGTACTTTTTATTGTTGTCATCTCAAGTTAAAAAAAAAAAAACCACACCAAAAAACACCCTGCTCAGAACTGGAGGCTTCACTCTGCTGCTTGGATGGGATTTCAGAGACTCTTTACTATATCTCCTAAATTGTGAGGAGCTGCCATTGCACTGCCACCAGGTTTCCTTTCCTAATCAGAAAGGATAATCAACTGCACAGCTCATACTTCCCCTCTAGCCTTCTACTTATTCCTGTCATGCCTATAGTTAGATATTTCTCATATCCAGTCATTTTTTTCCTCACAGTCTCTTGCCTGTCATGTTCTCCTACCCTTTGTTTCTACCTCATATGGTTCACAGCCTTATGTTTTTGTGTTTACCTGATGATACCTTTTTTCTCCCTGTTCCTGCCTCCCCTGGTGCAGTCCTACTTCCAAGTTATCCAGCATTCCTGCTCTTCATTTGCTCTTCCAGGGCACCTCACAGTCTCATGGCCTTCATAAACAAACTCATCTGACTTTACAGATGACACAGAGACATAAGCATCTCTGATGGAGATTCATAAATCCTAAAATAAGTGCCCTACACTATTGGAAAGAATAATCCTGTGGTGGTCCTTATTTCTCTCCATCCTCTCCAGAGCCAGCAGATTAGCTTTATTATTTGCTGTACTTAGATAGGTGAGGTTAGGAAACCCATTCCTAATAAATGTGCATCAAAGAAAGGTAGATTTGTCATGCATGTCCTTTCTGCTGCTGTGTGTACTCATTCATTAAATGTCTGAGATAGAAGTTGACTAGATTAACCCAATTCATACCTGCCAAGAAGTGGTCATTTCCTTGGGTACCAAAGAGAGTTAAAAAAAGTAGTCACTTTAGTAAATTTAGTAATAGTCATTAAGTTTTCACCTAAAATCCATTAATTTCACCTCATGACTAAATTGGGATTTTGCTTAAAAATTTGAATGTGAGAAATTAAAGTTATATAGGAGAAAGGAACAGGAGCTAAATCCAGTCTTATAATAAATTTCTCAAATATTAAATCACTACAGATCTCCACACTGAAGTATGAACAAAGGAGAGATCCAACAGAGCTGAGTAGTTTTCCCTGCACTGTCAGAATGGCTCAGGTTAAGAAAAAGGAATTAAACTCTTTTTTTAAAATATACAAAATTATACAGTAATTACTTAACTAACTTTGTTTTAGTAATGAAAGAATTGGTTTTATCTCTATCCATACAGACAGTATTTGTATCTAAAAGTTAAGAATAAACCTGAAGTCTTTGTTAAAGGTCAAGAATAATCAAGGTCCCCAGTCTGTTCATCCAGAGATCCTCAGCTGTTGTTTCCAAACAGCAACCAAGTCTTTCCAGTGTGGCTGCAGATCAAGAAAATTAATTTTTTAAAAAGATGAAAAAAAACGAAACAAACCACAGGAAAGGAATATGACTTACTTTATAAGTCCAGCATTTTTGTTCATGGGCCAGAACAGGTCAAGAACCACTATGTCACAGTCTGTACAGACAGAATGAGAATACCTCCTCAAGTGGTAATACCAAGTATTTTACATCTAGAGACCTTAAAAAGACATCTTCAGCATGCACTTTATATGCCATATGCCTGGTTTCACAATGCATAACTATATTCAAAATTTAGATTTTTTTAAAAAGAGAGCTTAAATAACTTTGCTTTTATGCTGAGTAATGAGGGGATGTCAGAACACTCAATCACATTTCTTTTCTGATCTTTAGTTTTTATTATTAATTATACAAATTTGGGAAGGTTTGTATAATCTACTTGAAATTAGGGGAATTATTGTACTTTGTTGAATTTTAAGAATTAGGTGATCTTTCATGTCATCATAGGAGAGAGACACCTCCATTAGAGTAATTCATTTGCAAGCTCAACTATTTGTATCTGTGCATCATGAAATATCAGCAGGAAAATCAGTTGCTGCTTTTTTTATCCTAAAGGTAGAAGTCCCTGGGGTGCCACTGAGGTTTAACTGAGGTTAAGAGAGGAAAAGCAGTAGAGATTTGTTGTCTATTCCTAGCCTAATTGTAAGACGTCTTTTCTCATGTATTCCAGAAGAATATACTATGATACTCCATATCAGTTTGCTGATTCCTAGAGACCAAAAATAATAGTATACCACTATTTATGTCTTTCACCCAGACTATTAACTGTATTCTCTCCAGGCAGTGCTCTAAGACAAATTTCCCCTTTATATGCCGAGCTCTGGGAGTCATTATAGCTTGAGTAAGAGTCCACCTAAAACTGGTGGTTGGGTCTGCGATGAGGAAGGAACAGGAGAATATCAGCCAGGGGAGGATTCAGTCACCTTTTATTCTGCATGCAATCATAACAGATCTTATGCCAGCTTTCAGAAAATATAACCCAGCTTCCAGAAGATGCAACATCTCTTCCTTTTCACCTCTCAGAGGTGCATAAGGTTTGTTCCAGTGAAATGTTCTTTGTAGTATGGGTTTGGGTTTTTTTCCATTTCCTCTTCAGCCTTACTTGTTAAAAGTAACAAGAATTGTGGCTTGTCCCATACAGGCAGCATTCAAGAAAAACTCCTAACAAGCCAAATGCTTTCTCCCAGCCTGAGTTTGAACTTTCTATGGACTTTAACTCTTCCTTTTGTTATGTCAGTGCAGACTCAAATATTAAGTTATTTGGCTTCCCACTGCTCCGCTTTGCTTCTAGTCTTCCAGAGTTCCTTCTCTGCCTCCCCTCAATCTCTTTTGACCACATTTCACTCACTCACATGCTGCTGTAGTGGATGTTTTGAGTACTTGACTGCCTTCAGGTGAAACCCTGAGAATCCATGATGAGCTATAAAGTAAGGAATGGGTAAGCAGCCAGTGAGTTCATGTTGCTTGCCACTACTAACTTTAAAAATAATGTTTGTTTTAGTTTTGACTGCTTTACTTTTTTCATCTCTCTCTTCTCTCTGCTACATAACACAAAATAAAAGCCCTCATTCTTTTACTAAAGCCTGCTTTCTCCTTTGGGACCAAGCAAAATAATATGTTTTCTTAAAAGGTAATTTGCTTGGGAGATTTACTTTGTGTGATTCAGTGCATTCTTGCAGACAGCTCTGAATTCATGCAAACTAACATTTTCTATCAAACCATGCAAAATTAAGCATCAAGGATATTATTTCAGTTTTAGAACAAACACTTAAACCAATAGCAAAGCCAATGGATCAGCTGTCATATACAATAGCAGCAATTCCTTTTTTGTTGAGGCATCTATTTCTTCTGGTCTCTTTCCTAATATTTAGGAGATTCTTAAAACTAATCTGTCCCCTAAAAGGAGAACAAAATCAGTGGCTTCTGTCAGTCAAATGGACACATGCATTTTGCAGTGCAGACCATGAGACTTGTTTACTTTCTTATCTTATCACATCATCTCCTGAGCAGTCTGTCTGCCTTATCATCTGCTTATGGGACCTGAAGGATTGACAGAACAACATTTCTAAAGTTTCTCTCAGTATATAAGGTGATTGTAGATATTAATCACAGAATAAACACCTTAGCTACTTTCCTTCCTGTAGCTAAAACAGGCTGGCATTGGCAAAGAGAAAGAATAAGAAAATCAGGAAAAACAATATTGCTGGTGTCCAATTCAACCATTCCTGAAGTTAAAGGAAGATTTTTTCACTGCCATTAAAGGAGATGGACCTGCTGCTAAGGTCGTACAGGCCATGGACAATATTTGAAGTTTTCCAAAGAACAGCTTGTAGTATTTTTGAATTCAAACTCAGCTGAGCTGTGAACAAACTGTGAAGCAAGTAGGAAAGCAGATGAATTCTTTTCCTGGTGTCTGCAGAGCAGTGCCAGGAGTCTGGGTAGTCAGCTAGGGAACCAGAAATTTTCACTGGTGAGGAGAAGTAGGATATAACCAATGATACTGCAAATACATGGTGGGATGATTCATGCAACTGGAATTTTAAAATAATCAGATAAATCATGTTTACAAAAAAAGAGTAGATAAAAGAAGTTGAGGGTGGCACTCTATGTTAGAGAGATTATTATCTGTGTTAGAGCTATTGTCCGGAAAGAAAAATTGTATTGTTCTTGGTGACTACAGTTTTAAAGACCTGTCCTGGAGGTTGTATGAAGTCTGTAGTAAAACATCTTTAAAATTTCTAAAAATTATAGATGATAATTATCTAACACAAAAGGTATTGAACCTAGCATAAGGTAGTTCTATTTTGAGCCTCATTACATTGAATAAAGATGATCAGATCAGTGGATCTAATTACATTCATTATGAGAAAACAGAGGACAGTAATAAAAAACTTGGTACTTCAGAAGAGTGAATTTTACAAACCTGGAGAAAATTATGAGTGATAATTGATTAGGAAGAATAAATACAGACAGCCAATTTTGAAAACAATTTGAAAGATGTTTAACAAGAATTTATGAGATGTCCAGAAGCCACATCTCATAATTAAGAAATAGTACGCCTGTGTGTTAAAACCCCTCCTACTTCAGATGTGAAATGAATATATCAATTAATATTTTTTTTAAATAGCAAAAAGGAGAAAGGGAGTGTGAGAGTAATCATTGTACATGATGAATTATGAAGTGTAGCAAAGAAATATAGGAACCCAAAGATACTAGGAAAATAGACATCTCCCAGAGATTAGGACAGTAAGAAAATAATTATTAGGAATTAGGGGAAATAAAGCTACATTTAGTGTAAAAATTTGTAAAAAATACTAATAAATTAAGTATGAATGGAACTGTGTGTCTGTGTATGTGACTGTGTATACCTGTCTAAAAGCACCAGGAGGAACAGCAGAAAAAATTTAAAAGGGAAGGTGTGCATTGAAGACTACAGCACACCATATATGTGATTTCATTCAAATGGAGAGGTAGAAAAACTGACCTATAGATAAGTGTTAAGGTTATGAAGTAGAGGACAGTATCAATAAAACATGCAGATAAGGAAAGCAACAGTACTGTGAAATTCAGGAATTTTGCTAATATTTATGAGGGATGAGACAACATAATAAGGCAAAAGACCAAAACTGCATCCATTTCAGAAGAGTACAGAAGGTAAATCCAAAATCTGTTTGTCATCACTAGTCAAGATCAACACCAGAGACATAGTGAGCACTTGACTGCCAGCATCGCTTGTCCTCCTTGATGCTCACAAGTGATCCTGGCCAGGCCACTGGGATACACACACCAGTGTTGTTGAGTATGTGAAACTGAGAGTGCGAAAAATCAACTTAGAGATTTTTTAATGTAGGGTCAACCTCCTCTACTCTGAGATCTCTCACTGAATTCCGCTACACTGATTTCCTACACTGGCAGTAGAGGGAGGTTCTAAAATTGTTCTTAACTCTGAAAAAAGATTTGAATGTTCATAAGGAGTCTCTGTAGAGAATCAGGAGGATGTGCTCATAGCACAGAACAGTGGGTCATTTTGTAATTTTTCAGGATGGGTATCATGGTATTCTGCATAAGATATTTAAAAGTTAACTCTCAGAGTTTCTAAGGTGTGTGTCTGCACTCCACTGTGTACATATTCTTTCACCCAGCAAGAGGAAGAGGAATCTCTGAAAGGACATTAATCTCAGCTCTGCTATCTTAAAATAGGTGTGTGCTATAAACTGAGGTGCCTATTTTTTCCAAGCTTAGACTTGGACAATTAACTATTAGATAACTATAGCTATAGTATTCAATTGCTATTACATGTGGAATTCTCAGAAGATTGTGGATGACATTCCAATATTTAAAAAGTCAGTTAAATCCTGACTAGTGAAACCTGGCAACAATTCTGAGAAAAAGAATGTAATTGTTAATACAGGTTTTAATTGATACAGAATAAAAAGCCAGGAATATAATTAGTGTCAGTCATTATGGTTGTGGAGAAAGAGTCCTTATAGTCCTTATTAAACATATGTAATATAATTCTTTGATGACATTGTAAAATAGGCAGTGAAAGATAAATAATATATTTAGACTTCTAAAAGGAATTTTCACAGAATCACAGAATCGTCTAGGTTGGAAAAGACCTTGAAGATCATCCAGTCCAACCATTAAACTAACACTGACAGTTCCCAACTACACCAGATCCCTCAGCGCTAAGTCAACCCGACTCTTAAACACCTCCAGGGATGGGGACTCCACCACTGCCCTGGGCAGCCCATTCCAACCTCTAACAACCCCTTCTGGAAAGAAATGCTTCATAATATCCAGTCTAAACCTTCCCTGGAACAATCTGAGGCCATTCCCTCTTGTCCTGTCACTTCTAACTTGGTTAAAGAGACTCATCCCCAGCTCTCTGCACCCTCCTTTCAGGGAGCTGTAGAGGGCGATGAGGTCTCCCCTCAGCCTCCTCTTCTCCAGACTAAACACCCCCAGTTCCCTCAGCCGCTCCCCGTCCGACCTGTGCTCCAGACCCTGCACCAGCTCCGTTGCCCTTCTCTGGACACGCTCGAGTCATTCCATGTCCTTTTTGGAGTGAGGGGCCCAAAACTGAACACAGGAATCGAGGGGCGGCCTCACCAGTGCCGAGTACAGGGGTCAGATCCCTTCCCTGTCCCTGCTGGCCACGCTATTGCTGACACAAGCCAGGATGCCATTGGCCTTCTTGGCCCCCTGGGCACACTGCTGGCTCCTGTTCAGCCGGCTGTCAATCAGCACCCCCAGGTCCCTCTCTGACTGGCAGCTCCCCAGCCACTCCTCCCCAAGCCTGTAGCGCTGCTGGGGGTTGTTGTGGCCCAAGGGCAGCCCCCGGCATTTGGCCTTATGGAAACTCCTGCAGTTGGCCTCAGCCCATGGCTCCAGCCTGTCCAGGTCTCTCTGCAGAGCCTCCCTGCCCTCGAGCAGATCAACACTCCCACCCAGCTGGGTGTCATCTGCAAACTGACTGAGGGTGCCTCGATCCCCTCATCTAGATCATCAATAAAGATGTTAAACAGGAGTGGGCCCAGAACCGAGCCCTGGGGGACACCACTCTTGATCTGCCACCAATCAGATTTAACTCCATTCACCACAACTCTTTGGGCCCGGCCATCCAGCCAGATTTTTACCCAGCAAAGCGTGTGCCCATCCAAGCTGGAAGCAGCCAGTTTTGCCAGGAGAATGCTGTGGGAAACGATGTCAAAGGCCTTACTAAATTCAAGGTAGGCAACATCCACAGCCTTTCCCTCATCCACTAAGCAGGTCGCCCTCTCGTAGAAGGAGATCAGGTTTGTCAGGCAGGACCTGCCTTTCATAACGCCATGCTGACTGGGCCTGATTGACTGGTTGATGACTTTTAATGGCACCCGAGATGACCTGCTCCATGACCTTCCCTGGCACCGAGGTCAGACTGATAGGTCTATAGTTTCCTGGATCATCCTTTCTGCCTTTCTTGTAGGTGGGTGTTACATTTGCCACCCTCCTGTCCAATAGGACCTCCCCAGTTAGCCATGACTTCAGGTAAATCATGCTTTGCAAGCACATCTTCCAAGTGTCTGAGCACCCTTAGGTGTAACCCATCTGGTCCCACAGACTTGTGTGCATCCACATTTTGACACATTTTGACACTTTAATGCACAACATTCTAATTTAAAATTTAGTGGAACAATAGAATACATCTTTAAAGGATTCATAAAGAACCCAAAAAAGAAATTGTCAGTGTGGATCTATTGTCAAAGGAATTAGTTTTTATTAGGGTTAGGAGGTTATCTAGTAGGATAATTGGCATCTGGTCCAGTATTGTTCAATGGAGTCAACAGTGATCTGGAAGAAAATACAAAATCACCGTTGATCACAGTGGCGTTTGAGAAAGGAAAAAGACCATGGAGGTCAACAAGCAAGTAGGTTTGTTATCATGGTATGAAATAAAGGGATTTGCTTTTTTTTTTTTTTTTATTTAATGCTTATAAAGTTATATCTTCACATAAATAACACAGCAACACAGGCTTGCATTTGTTCAGGAAAATTATTTATTTTAAATGACAGCAAATGCTAAATCACATAATTAAATATTTTGTGGAAGTGCACTGAAAAGCAGGGTTCCTGAATTTATGTCCCTACTCTTTCAAGAGGATCCATGAAGGACGCTTTCCTGTATAGTTCCTATGCCCAACCCATGTTCATGCGGGGAATCAAATACATAGTTGGGAAATAGTTAGGCTTAAATGAACCGTTCCAGTAGAGTAACTGCAGATGGTGAGAAAGGCAATCAGAGCTAATTCAGCAGTCTGGCATATTAACATGTATTCTGCATGTAGGAGAGTTGTACTAACTGAATAATTTTTAGTTAAATTATTCTTAATTTCTTAATTTATTTTTCCATCTGATTAAGTCTTAAGGTGAAAACTTTTTCTCCCTCCTTTTCTTTTAGCATTGCTTTTTACTCCTTTTTATTTCATTGTCTTTTGCCATATCTCAGGTCTGACCATGATTTGATCTTCTTTATTTTTTAATTACCTATCAATCTGCTTTGTTTTTCAAAGTGTCATATTTCAGGTTAAAATAGCCTATGAAATGAAGCATTTTACCTGGGATTAAAAGTCTTAAAACTGAACATTAAAGAATTTTAATGTTTTCTCAGAGTGCTTGTCTGTGTTCATTTATGTAGTTTTCTAAGCACATTTTATTCCCTGGGGAGGGGCTTGCCCTGAGGTGAAGTAGTGTTTGAAAAAGTCCATCTCCCCTGCACGAAACTGTGTGAGTGTTTTTTCTCTGTGCTGTTCTATTTTGTAAATAGATCACCTTAAAACAGCATATTCAAAGTGCAAATTATTTGACTTTGGACTAGAACCGTTGGAATTAAAACCACTCAGACAGTAACACTTCCCAGACAGAACACTAAACAAAGAGCTGGGCGGCAATTTAAGAAACAGCTCCTTTTGCTGCTCATTTTTAATTGATGCTTCACAGCTAAGACTGTCTGTGCCATAATTTGGACATGAGAACACAGGATCAGAAGACTCAATAAGAGCAAGTGCTGAGGCCAGGCTGGACCAAGTGAGCATTGACAAACAGCACAGAGATTACCTGTGTCCCTCTTCCACTAGCAAAGAATCGGTGAAATGTTGATATGCTCTGTCTACATTCTCTGTACACTCACTCCTCATGAGAGGGGGACAAAAGCTGCCTTCAGCAACATCCATGAAAGGATTTTTTTATGGAGGAGTTTTCCCACAGATAAGTCACTCTAAGCATTGGTCTAAGGTTGCTGAGCAGCTTTAAACCAGAGAACACAGCTCGATGCCTGTACTGTCATATTACATTGACAGCAAAATAAGTGCTTCTTAAAGATACCTTTTTCTTTGAAACTAAAGTATTTAAACTAGGTGATGTTCAGGAAATGGTTCTATCAGAAAGTGTTGCTTTTGGAAAGGTAAGAAGATCAAATACAAAATAGGTCTTGAAGTCTGACAAAGGGTCTTTTGTTGTTTGAGTTCTTGTGGCCATCACTAACATTTTTGGTTATTTTGTAGAAATTTAACAATGTGCTGATACATTAAACCTTTCTTCTTCTTCTTCTTCTTTTTTAATGGAAAAAAACATTTCTGTCAAGGCAGGAAAAATACTGTCATTTCACCACATACATATTTACTGTATTGGCGCATTCAGAGTTCTCCCATTACTCACTACTAACCATGCTCTGTATCTAAAAAGCTGCAAAACCAGTTATGTCCACAATGTTTGCTTTCTGCTATTAACTGAAAGCTGAAGTTTACAAAGACATCAGCTGAAAGGAAAACTTACAGTTTCTGTAGAGAGTTTCAATTTAGAAATTCTAAAGTCTGAACTTTGAAATTGGCAATCACTGATACATAATTTTAAGAAAGAATATATATAGTGCAAAAATGGGTTTGTTTAGTAAGGCCTGAATTCAGAAGATGGGGAAAAAAAAAAGTCTAAAAAACCTCACCTCTATCATCCTGTGGTCTGTGTTGCATACCAAATAAAATTATTTGATATAAACAGCAAGGACATGTTAGAGGTTAAAATTATGTTATGCTCTGATTAAACTAACAATTAAGCATGGAAAAGCAGACACCTGTGGGAAGGACTGTAAATGGCTGTCTAATGTGATAACGTCTCTGAAAGACTTATGCTTTGGTTTAGGTTGAGGCTAGTCATACAAACGTTAATAGACTAAATTCAGCAGGGGAGAAGTCATTGTGTGGGTAAGGCCTGTGCTGACACCTACCTGCAGTTTAATTATACAGTGACCCTTTGTGTCAGCAAATACCATTTGAACTCCCAAATGCAGGTTAAGGAGCAAAATAATAATGCTGTGAGTACAGAACAAATGAGATAAGCTTGCTATAAACTGCAAGGAACTGAGAAAACATCATTGTTCTTATGTTAATATGGAAGATGACTCTGACTTTTATCCTGATTTTTTCATAGACTTGGTTTATTTGTGATGCTTTTAAACTCAATCTGTTATGTAAATGTTCTCCAAGGATTGTTCTCATAGGAAAGAAATCACATTTTGTTCTTTAAGCAACTAGATAACTTGCCAGTCAGTGAAATCCACAATTAAAAATGGCATGATATCAAAAGCTACAATTACATGTGTGCTACCTGCAGTCTGGATACAGCCAGATATCTAGTCTGTTTTAAAAAGTAGACTGTTGGAGGGCAGAAATGGTAGAATTCTGAACACTTCTGTGAAGCTCATGTAAAAGAAATGCTAATTACACTGCAGAATAATTGGGTCATGAGACCTGTATTAGAATGGAGCTGAGCCATTGGAGTGGGGAGATTTGGGTGACTGAAGTGCCACAAGCTATGTAGTTGAACATCCCAACTCCTAAATGAAACGGCACCTGTGACTTACACAAAACCATTGCTGTAAATAAAGTCACGGAAAACAACCATAAAAGGTATCTAGTCAATAATTTTATTGTTGTATCAGTAAAAATAACTGAGGTACTTCTGTTTCAGTACATGAAGGCATAGACCTTTTTAATCAAAATGTACTAGGGCATGTACTTAATATGATTCTTCCAGCTCTAATTCAGCTGAAAGCTGAAGATAGCTGCATCTAGAGTGAAGCCTGATGAAATAGGCAATGATGCTCATTAATACGATGGGCACTCTATTTTTCTCATTGACTTAGAGAAAAAATACCGTTTTAATTCAAGGATTTCTAATCTTCCTTTTCTGGTTGATGCTCATCCCACAATCTGCCCAGAAAGGACTGCTATTTTGTGGCTAGAAGAAAAGGAGAATATTTTTTATACCCTGATGATTATTTATACACTGATGATTATTTAGTGTTTGAAAAATTGCCTCTCTTCAGAGCTCTCCTTATGGATCAGGCCTGGAAGTACTTGTATCACTTAGAAATGGAGTGATGGGTATAAACCCTGCAAAGCTGAGGTAGAGCTGGGCTCCTAGACTGTCCTTTCAGGAACTGTCTGCTGGGTATAAAATCTGAAGGAGCTGATAGCTAACACCAAAAACAGAAGCATGCCTGAAACATTTGTTCCCTGCATGGCCTCATACCCACAGTTGTAGATGGAAAAGTCTGAAATTAAGATTTAGCCCATTAAACTCACCTCTTCTGCTCTGGCTCCTGAAAGCAAGCAGTGGCACTACCCACTCGGGAAGTGAAAGAAGAAAAGTGGGTCACCCCTTCTGCGAGGAGGCCTGTTTCTGTTGGGTGTTCATGGGTTTTGCAGAGCAGATGGGGGTGCTCTGATTAGGTCAGAAAAAGAGTTTAGATGGGTTTAATCCAAATCAAGTCCTTCTGTCAGGCCAGAATAGCAAATATGAGGACAAATGCTCATATTTCATCATGTCATTGGTGCTGTAAGAAATACTGAAGTAAAAATTTCTGTAGAACTAGTTAACTGTATTTTGTTTCCTCCCTACCTTTCTTCAGTCATCAGGAATGAATACGCCTGACCAGTCTGACTAATGTACATTGTTTAGTTTCAGCTTTGTAGCATAAAAAGGGAGATGTCATGGAAGCATCTTTCCTAAATTGAATCTTTTTATGAATATTGTTCAAGGGTTTTGTTGGGTTTGTGCTAATAGAAATTAAACCACATGAAAGTGTCATTTGCCCTTAAATATAGGGGAAAAATAGGGGAAAAACCCAAAGAAATACACACAGTGTTCTGTGAAACAAAAATGTCACAGCTTTTTTACTGGATAAAACAAGTATAATTCTGTTATTTTCAGAAACTGTTTAGAGGAAAGTACATCTATATATTTTACGTGTATTTTTAAACACCTAAATAAGTTTGCACAGTCTAGAATCTGAGCTGTGAGAAGAATCACTTTAGCAGTGGACTTAACAAGAGCAAAGACTGCATGAGGCATACAGAAGCCACAGAGGAAATACAAGCAAAGTCTGATGTCACTCTAATGCCATTTTCTTTCCAGAGGTCTGTTAACAATTTGTAGACTGAAGAGGATTGTCATTACTGGATCTATCTCTAGTGTTATTTTTAATTTGAATTTGAACTTGTACAGATGATGCTGCAGTTGCTTAATTTTACTGATATTGAACCTGTTCATTAATATGCATGTTGACTGAATAACTGCCTATGAACCTTCTAAAATGTGCTTCTAATCACGTCAGCGTTAAATATTAACTAGGAACCTGACTCTATCATTCAGTCACATTCTCTTTTTCCTAGCTTATCGTTACATGTGTGTTGATAGGAGCAGTTATTTTTGCTGATAATTTCATTTATCACGAATAAACACATTTCTCATGATCATTACTTACTTAGCTAAATGTAGAAGTACTTTCACCATGCTGTTAGGTGAAAGCAATGTTCAATGGAGAGCAGGTTTGGGACTGTCACTTCTAGTAAACATTTTGCCTCAGGGATTTTGTGCTAACTTTTCTTCCTCTTTTTCCTCTTCAGGGAATATTCGTCCTAGGATTGCCGTATGCTCTTCTCCACAGTGGATATAGCGGCTTGTTTCTTATTATCTTGGCTGCAGCATTATGCTGTTACACAGGCAAAATTCTAATTGCTTGCCTGTATGAAGAAAACGAAAATGGGCAGCTCATAAGAGTGAGAGATACGTATGAAGATATTGCGAACGCCTGCTGCAAAAATCTATCTCCCAAACTAGGTGGCATAGTTGTCAATGTGACCCAAGTGATGGAACTGATCATGACATGTATTTTGTATCTGGTTGTTAGTGGGAACTTGCTGTTACATAGTTTTCCTTATGTACTAGTGACTGAGAAAACTTGGTCTGCAATTGCCTTTGTTACATTGCTGCCTTGTGTATTTATCAAGACTCTCAAAATTGTTTCCAAACTCAGCCAGCTTTGCTCCTTGGTCCATTTTTTTATCATCCTTGTAGTGATGACTTACTGTCTCACACAAATACATCAGTGGTCCTGGGCAAAATTCAGACTCTCCATTGAGTTTGAGGACTTCTTGGTGTCTGTAGGGGTGATCATTTTCAGTTATACGTCACAAATATTTCTTCCCACACTTGAAGGTAACATGAAAAACCCTGGGGAATTTAGATGTATGCTGAATTGGACCCACTTTTTTGCTTGTGTCTTGAAAACAACCTTTGCACTGACTGCATTCTTGACCTGGGGTGAAGAGACAAAGGAAGTTATTACAGACAACCTGCCATCATTTCTTCAAACCCTAGTGAATTTGTGTCTCTTAACCAAAGCTCTTCTTTCTTACCCTTTGCCCTTTTTTGCAGCCACAGAAATTGTGTATACTTGTATTTCTAGAGGCAACCATTCCAATTACAGATCTCCACTATTTGCTCTGGGTGTAAGAGGCTCATTTCTCCTGATAACTCTGCTGATGGCCATGTTCATACCACATTTTGCCCTGTTGATGGGTTTAACGGGCAGTGTAACAGGTGCTGCTATGACTTTTCTTCTTCCTTCTCTCTTCCATTTAAAACTTAAATGGAAAAAACTATCCTTCATAGAGAAATGTGCAGATATCTCTGTTTTTGCTTTGGGTTTCCTTTGTAGCCTTGCAGGCATGGTTTGCTCAATAAAAGGGCTGCTTGAAGTATTTGGAGGAATGTGAAAACATTTCCTAAAAGCCAAATAAGGCCCAGATCTCATAAATGCCTTTACCTTATTAGTCAGTATATAAGAGATTTTGTCACTAGATAAAATTAAGGATATGCTTTAATTTTTGCAGGGTCAGGGCTTTAGTGAGAGTAAGTGGCTCTAAGCAAACTGGAAAATAAGCTTTATAGACAAAAAGTACAAAATTACCCCTATTTAAAATGTTGAGACAAAAGACGGTATTGGAGATGGTTTAGAATGAAAATTATTTTAAATTAATCCTATACAGTTTTGTTCATATGACATGCACATCCTGAATTGGTTACTGCAAGTGATTTCACCAATTTAACCAGAATTTCTCACATGGCTAGATACTGTTCAGTCTCAAAGCTATCAAATCTAGCTTACGGGATATGACACAGCTTGAGAGAGCTATCATTGCAAATGGATGAAATATGATTTCACATTATTGGTGGAATGTAATTCAACAAGTGAAAAGAACGAATCAGTGATTTTCATTTTTGATGTAAGACAAATTCTGCTACTTGTTTTTTAAATGACTAGGCAAAAAGAGAACTCAGTTTATAACAGCTTTGAAAGCCTGCTTTTATCATGAGTTCAAATGGGAATGCAGTCAGAGTAAAACAGGCATTCTAACAGTTCACAGTCATGGAAAAGGGAATTTGTTCTGAAAGAAGCTATAGCTGATGACTGCGGCTTTTCTGCAAGTCTAATTCCTAAGATTCATGCCTCTGCAATGCAGTTTTTCTATTGGTTGGGTTACAAGAAGTCTCACTGGTAGCATGAAAAAGTTAATATGCAATTCACTTTCCCTCTTAGGCAGGAAATTTCTTTGATCTTTGTATTTTATCTGATGATATTAAAAGCTCGAGGAAGTAAATCAAGTTCAATAAACAGGCACACAGTTAACTTCCTGTATGACTTGCTGGATCTTTAGCTTTAAAAGATATTGACTTAATAAAAAGATCAACACTGATACGTATTTCACACTAGTGATAAAACATCATGACAAGAAGCAATCTAATCAAAGTACTCTAATGAATACATATCATCTTATTGTACTAAATCTATGTTATATTAGGTAATTAAAGTAATTATTTGAAAGAAGAGTTCTCATTTTCGTTATGAACAATTTCACACAACCTTCTACTGCATCATATGAAGAAGTCTTTGCATGTCAACATAAGACTGGATTATAGAGTAAAAAGCCTAGTAGTAACGGCTTAACTAAACTGTTTTTCTATGTAGTGTCTCAGCATTAATGCTTCTGTCCTGTGTGAGCAACAGTGACCTCTCAAGGCTAATTTGCTGGATGATAAATAACATGCAATTAAAATTAAGAGAGGAGTTCTCATAAGCCTTGTATATCACCCTGTTCCTTTCTTTGCTTCCTAATGTATGCTTGTCATGTGTAGAATAGCAATGAAAAGTTTATTAAAACAAATTAATTGTGTAATTACAAAATTATTAAGAAAACTGAGGAAATAACTAGTCTCTTAGAACTTGTATTACTTCTTTGGTATAGTGGGTCAAATCCTGCACTTGAATCCACAATTTAATTTATTGATACAGAAATTTGTGCTGGAACAAATAGGAGGTATGTATGTTTAAGAAGCCTTTTTATTTTTATGTAGAATGTCAAAAATACATTATTCATTGAAATACTTGAAAGCTTGTTATTACCCCTATGACAGAGTCAGAAGGATATTATTACTTGGATGCTGTCAATGAAAGGGTATCATTACGTTTTGTGTGGAGAAGTTTCACAGATAAACAAACACGCAGGAACAGTATTTGTTCTATATATCCTATATAAATCTCTGAGGACAGAGGGAGGTTGTCCAAAGAGTTTTGTAAAAATTCTTTCACCTACTTTATTTAAAATCTCTCCACAAACAATTTACCATTTTTTCCCATCTCCTACTTCCATTGAATGTGTTTTGTCTCCACCTCTTCAGAAATTCTTGGAATTGCCTCAGTGTACTTGTGGTTGAGGGAAGCTTGGAAATGGGTTAAGCACTTTATTTGTATGGCACTTTTAGGAATTCCCTGGCTCATCAGTGCGATTCAAAACTGGCTTTATTGGACTTTGTTCTCTCAGCCTTTTCAAAAAAACAATGCCTATTCCTTTCAAGCCAAAAGATGTTTATTTCCACCCACAATCGTGCTCTATCACTTATGTAAACTCTTTCCTACAAGGGTAGATGATTCATATTTTATAAGACATGTACTATTATTGTCCTTATTGAATCATTTACATAATCTCCATTAGCATCAGGAAACAGCAAGGACAATGATTAACAAGTAAATACAACTGTAAATGCACAAAAGTGAAAGAAAAGTCATCCAAGTGCAAGACCTCAAGAAGTCACTTAACAGAGACCAC
Organism: Athene cunicularia; assembly: GCF_003259725.1. Classification (NCBI taxonomy): domain Eukaryota; kingdom Metazoa; phylum Chordata; class Aves; order Strigiformes; family Strigidae; genus Athene; species Athene cunicularia. The sequence goes on along the minus strand of NW_020799097.1, from coordinate 59,462,474 downwards.
TAGATTAGAAGAGAAAACATAGTTCAAGATTCCCTTATTGTGGCCAGCACTCAGCAATTTTGAAGTGTGCCATTGTTGTGGCACACAAAAGCTGTATGAGCTTCCCTTTAAAGCCACAGCCAGACATCTTCATGAGAAACTATGTTCTGGGGTCAAGATTAAATGAACCTTCCAACTCAGAAAGGCGGAGATACACTTACACACCCTACAGTTCAAGCCTGAATGTGGTGCTCAGCACATGATAAAGACAAAAATAAATATCATGCTATAAGGCTGACTCACTGGATTTCATTTCCTAAAACACACAATTGAATATTTTTAGATAGAGACATTTCTAACTACTTTCCAACGGCAAAATTCTATTAATAATATACTTAAAATATTTGCAACTGTCTATATTAGACATTAAAATACCATCTATAGAGTATGTTCAGAGAATCTAGAAAGACAGTGTTACGATCAATTGTGAACCAGGAGGCACTGTATTTATCTATATAATGACTATCGGGAATTTTTGTCACTAAATTTATACCACTAGTCATTAGAATCACTGAAGCTAGAAAAGTAAAAGATTGACTAAGTATTAATCTTATTATTTTGACCACTCCTGGATTATTCATTGTAATATGATAGTGCTTTATCAAAATTAATTCTGAAAGCAAACAATGAACAGTAGTGAACACGAAGAAAATGCTAAGGAACAAGTTATGTGCTGAAATAAAACATTTTCAAACAGTCTTGCTTCATTTGTTGTGCCAATAAAAGTATGAATAAAGGAACCTTTTACCTTTCATCAAGAGGGTCAGAGGCACTGCCTAAAATGCTTCTCCCATTTTATAGGGATTGCTGTGTCAACACCAAACCCTGAATTCCTAGTTCTGACAGTACTCATACAGATTTAAGTCAATCATATTACTCTAAAATTAAAATATAGGCTCAACTAAGGGATCTCTTGCAGGTAAACTGAGCAACTTTAAGTGTTTATTTATGAAGGCTTTTAAAAGCTTAAATCTGAAGTTAGGGTGAAAACCTTGCTCCCACTGAGTCAGTTAGAGTATAATCATTGACTTCAGTGGACCAAGGCTCTAATGTCTATCGGCCATTAACAATGTTTAATTTACTTTTACACCAAAGCTTCCTTGTCACTTTACCTCATACCTGGAGGTTCTTTTCCACATTATCACATCTTTTATCTTTTTACAGCAGTGAGATAAATGTTTTCCCTGTCTATGCTACTAATATTTTAGAGATGTCAGAAGAGCTACTGAAAGAAGTTCTTGAGGCTAACACTATTTCCTCTTCATCCTTGATTATTCACTTTATTTTTATTTTGTAAAGTTAATTCTGAACTATGTGTACAAAATTCACTTTGTATTAACTGGTTACTTTGAAAATGTGGTTGTACAAAAATGGAACAAATGAAACATCCTGTGAATGCTTCATTAAATCAAGTTTCAATTTTCAGCATTTCTTTTCAGAATTACAACATTTCTAAAACTGATAGCTGATTTCTAGAAATCATTTACCCAGCTCTTCTGCATTATTACTAATTATCTGGATGATATGTTTAGAAGGAAATGTATCTCAAAAAATATTTTGATAGTATGCTGAGATTTAGTTGTCCCAAGAGCTCATATGGGAATTAAAATGTTAGAAAATTTATTGTGTTCTGTAGTAGCTGGCAATGAATTTGAAAATACACAGTTTGAAAACCACTTCAATATTTTTGTCCACTGCTTAAGTATATGTCAAGCTGTTGCCACTTTGAAATTAACTGTTTTTCATTCTTTAGGGGTGTCATTAGCTTTATTATGTGGCCACCCCTCAAACTTCTAATATTTTTGTCTTCACACTGCCTCTTTGAGAGAGAGAAATTCCAAAATCTTCATTTTGCAGATGTAAAGCCAATATTCAGGCCATAGTTTAACTCAGAAAGGAATCCCAAGGAAGCTCTAGGTTAATACTCTTCACTATACTATGTCTTCATGGTGATTCTGACAGTCAACACTTCTTTTTTTCTCTCCTTCATCCTTCATTTTATCTCCTCTGTCAGTTTGTGTCAGGATGACATGAAGGTATATAACACATCAAGCAGCCTATTACGCAGCATAAATATTTCGCTGAAAGCTGCTTATCCCATTTATTTTTTTGTCTTTTAAGATAGAAATATTAAGATATCCAGGGAAATGAAGTAGCTAAATAATTATATAGAGAGATACAAAAGAAAAAAGGCACATGGGAGAGAAATTAAAGATAGAGCAAATGCAACAAAAAAGGCAAAAGGGGAGAGAAGGAGAAAAAGTGCGGTGAGGGACTGGAAGAGAAAAACTAGAAACTAGCAAAAAGTGAGAAGCTGAGAGCAAGTAAAAGGGAAAAGAAAGATCAGAGAAAGGAAAAAACTCAGAAGGAGACAAGGGGAAGACAAGCTGGGGAAATCATCTTATGTGAGGATAACATCGCCTGTAAACTTTTTCTACAGTTTTGCACAAGCAGTGGTTCAAGCTTCTCTAGTTGATGCAAGTCAATATATTCTCTGTGTGAACAGTTTTCATTTCTTTTGCTTCCCCAAACCTCTTATGAATTCAAACCACCTAAAAAAAAAATCCTTCTCATTTCTCTGAAATTATCTCTATGTTTAATGTTCTGTGTTTCCCAAAGGAATCAGAAAAAATGCTAAATAAATAATATTATAAACAAATTCCATTTGTCTATGTGTTCTTATCTGTTCCTCTTCTTGACCTCTCCTACAGCATTGATTCAGAGATATGAACTGCTCCTAAGCAGTTATTGCCTAGCAGACTCAAAGCCAGTGCAAAAATATCTTGAAATGGTAGAAAACCTCTTACAAGAGCCACTACAGATGGTCTATTGCATCTCAGGTCAGAACCAAATCTAATATACCAACAGAATTCCTAGTCTGGAAATGGTTTAGATCCACTTAGGTGCGTGCTAACAAACTCAGGTTAGGCAGGAGTTGGGAAAAGATAACACTGAGATGGCACTGTACCTCTGTTGCTCCTCTGATGACACAACATGTAAAATGGCAATTTCTACCAGGATACAAAATAAAGTATCCCTGTGAGCTCCTTCACGTGGTAATAGGGACCTAATTAGCCAGTCAGCTTCCCCCAAATCAGGAATGTGCAGGAGATCCAGTTCCCTCCAGAGATACAGCAGTGGGAGATAGGGCTGCCTCTGGATGTAACGTGAGTACTAATCCAAATTCTGCATGGATGCTTCAGAGAGAAAGATTTGCTCCAACATCAAGAGGAGTTTTACCGTACACTTTCTGTGCTAATGCTAAAACACTAATGATGAGACAAAGAATTATAAGATATAAAGGATTTATTGATAGCTAATCAAATAAATAAATGAAATAGGAAAGAGGATGGGATAAGGATCTTGAAGGAACACACTTGGAAGTAAATGGAGAAACAAAGCAAAGGAAGAAGAAAGAAACACTAAGAGTGCAGTGGAAAAGAAATTGAAAGGTACAGAGTTAATCTTAATTTCACTCTGTGCAAAATCAAGCAATTTAAATCATAACCTAAATTTAAGTATTCCATCAAGGTTATCTTTACCTCTGTCTTCTGGCTTCAGTGATAGATTCAAAAGGGACTGAATTCAATAATTAAGCCTTGAATCATGTTCTTGTGTCATGGGCTACCATTTAAAATGCTATTTACCCTTCCTACACAAAACTATTGACACCCATAAAATTGTTCCTACTCTAAGTGGGAAGCAAAGCAAAGCCAAACCAAAACTAGCAAGAAACGTAATAATGTACAATGAATGAATGGTGTAGTCTACTTTAGGCCAGGAACCCAGAGAACACAGGACATAAGGCTAGGTCAACAGGTTGCCATATTTGGGAGCTTTAGCAATGGTCATAATTTGTAATAATAATGTAATGAGCAAAGATAAGGTGAAGGCAGAAGGATTAAAGGAGAGCACTCAGCACATATAAGCCATGCTACATCTACCAAATACCCAGTGCAGCTGCTTCAGGGATACTAAGCCTCATGCAGACAGCTGCATCCCCTTGTTGCCATCTGTGACTTGCATCTCTGGTGCTACTGCTCACAACAATCTGCACAGTTGTAAAGGCACAACCCTCCATCAGCAGAAAATATCTGCTCCCACACCTGCTTGCAGGGAGCATGGCTAGCACCCAATCCATAGCATACAAGAGCTTTCCTGAGATTTAATCAGCTGTTGACTAATCCTAGGAGTGATGGCTACAGGGAGGAATGTCTTGCCAGCTGATGCATCAGATGGGAACACAGAATAGGCATTAAGTTATCCATTTTATTAGACAACACTTAATCTCATTGGTACAGACTCGCTAATTACACTTCAGGAGAAAGTTTTATTAAGAACGGTGTGATGGGAATCTGAAATGGGTCAAATTTTAAAGGTGGGTCAACCTAAATCAAAAAGGTAGGTCAAATATTTTGTCAGGAGCACTGATTTCCAAAAGCGGTCTTATTGGAGCACAGGAACTTAAACATCAGCATCAGATAAACAAATTTTATCCTCTGCCCTAGATATAATTACTGGGCAGACCCTTTCCTTCAGTCTCACCCTCAGTTCTGCAAATCAGAGACTTACTGGGTTGCAGCAAATTCCACTGTAACCCCTTGCTCCCTAGAAAGACTTTTCCATCACAGTTAAGGCTCAGTGAGATATCTGCTCCCTGTTCTTGTTGGATATCCCCTCATTCTCTGCTTGTGCTGTTAGTCCCTGCCTCTCTCACTGGCACATCACAAGCAACTCACCCCTGTGTGTTTTCATCAGCTTTCAGGAAAGAAGCAACTTCCCCAAACTCCCACAGGCTGCTCTTAACGTGATGTAGCAGCCAGGGCAAGGGAAACGTGTAAGTGGGCAACCTTCTCTCCTAGTTCAGTGTGCTGCTTTTACATGATAATCTGCATACAGGTAACTAAACTCATAGGCTAGTTAACACAGGTGGTCATTTGAATTAAAAACCAAATGCTCCCATCATCTTTATAATTATATCAGTCACACACTTTGCTATTGTGGGCCCAAACTTAATCTTCTATGAATGGAAGTCATGTAAAACAAGTTACTACCAAAATAAAATATATCTGCTGTAGTTACTGCAGGTAAACCCAATCTGAGTTTGATAATTTACATTTCACAGTGGCTGTGTGTATGAAACATGTGAGATGATCAGGCCCTAAAATACCAATTCAAATCAGTTAAGCATCATGCTTTCTTATACTCTCAAACTCCATTAGCCAGCCAAATTAAAAAAAAATAAAAAATAAAATCAACATTATGGAAGTCTTATTATCATAACACAGCCATACAGAGAGCTCCACGCCAGTGTGTAATGCATGAATCAAGTCAGGAGTACAGCACAGATATTTTCAGTGCCCTTGAGCAGCACCAAACAGGACAAGAGGACACGAATTTCAGAAGATCTGAGAGCTGCTAAGGCCACAGATCTCAAAAAGGGGAGGACAGGATCAGAAGTCCTAAAGAAGTCCTATACTCCTAGGAGGGGCCATATGAGTAGCTGAAGGATGCTTAATGAATAAATGTCTAATGCAAAGCATCATCCCTGAATGTTGTCCATCAGGCTCATCTTGCAGATCCAAACCCTCAAATATGAGTCAAGACTTACTTGCAAGCCTAATTTGTTTGCCTACCTGGGAACAAAAGCCTGACCTTGATTTTCAATGACACTTCATCTATTTTAACTTTAGAGTTTGGAAATGCGGTTATTTGACAAGGCCATCAGCAAATGCAACATCTTACTTGACGTCCAGATTTTATGTCAATGCAGCATTTCAGCCTAAAGTCTGATTAGGATTCTTTCAGGGTGATTGAACATGGCAAGCTTCTGGAATAACACTAAACCCTTACAATTGTAAGAGGCTCTTAGAAGAGATCTAGTCTCCTAATGACATGTGGTCAAGAGGTTACTTTGAAATCCAAGGAATCTTTCTGCCTTCATTTCTCAGGTCTGCATATTTCTTCTTGGCTGAACCTGGGGATGTGGCTCTGAGACTTTCTTCTAAAGACAGAATAAGGGAAACAAAGTCTTTGAATACTGACTTCGTGTGGTAGAAATGGTGTATTGGAGAAACGTACGTATCATTTTAAAACCTGGGACTACTGTATTTTCCTGCTTAATGTTATTATAACTACTGATAAAAGATTGCTCTATCTCAATGGTTAATTTCTAATACAGAATACATAATATGTTATATATAAGAACCATAATTTCATTCACCATTAAACTGAAACAATCTTAGAATATATTATGTACAGTGCAGAATGGAAGTGGATCAGACAATACAGGTAAGAAAAAATAATTTGCTATCTTTCTGGAAATAGATATTTTAGGAACCATTGATATTTTAGGGACGGGCAATTGTAAGCCAATGAGTATTACTAATATTGGTCACATTTAAAAGTATGATTGAACCACAATATGATCAGAATCTTGCTTTTATGCAAGAATGACTATGTACAGTATCATCTATTTAGAAATTATAGGCCTAAATTATGTTTATTTCACTGAAGATTTCTCCCCCAAATTAAACAGCAGAACCAGGGAGAAAGACACAACAAATACATAAAGCAAGGCAGAGGGATTTGAGGGAATATGGAATTTCCCAGCCTACAGTATAATCATAATCTTTGAAAACCTTATCTTTATGGTAAAATACTATTTCATTTCATATAAGAAGTCTGTAATATATTATACTTTAAAGCTCTTGACAAAAACAGGTGACAAAATCATCCAGAGATGTTTTATGATACAGCCTACTGTACGAAAGGCAAAACAGAGAGTAATCTGCTGTTTTAATTACATGCTTGGAGCAAATGCAATATCTGCAGCTTTAATAAACACTGACCCTTTAACTGAATGTGCCCTACAAACACATTAATGCCCATCTGGGAAATAATCCAATGAAATAATCCAATCATACCAACAGGGAATGACTGTTAGATTGGCAAGTGAGGGTTCATATACTCTGGTCTGTAGCAGGCTGTTCCCTATTAGCTTGTTGCAGGAGCTGTGCACCTTTCATAGAATTTTTTGTCTTTTGAAAGCAACTTGAAAAACCAGTTGTCATGAAACGAGTCAAACTAACATCAATGTGAAATTAAGCCCTCTTGGGTTACACATACATTAGTTGGCAGAAAAAGATGTAAACTGAATTTCTCTTTGCTAGCTTCACGCCTTGTTTCAGAGAGGTGCTTTTTTTCCCAGCAAAAGGGAGCTGATGTTGCTATTGTTTGCCTTCTCTTTAGTAAGGCTGCTGAATGGGCACTGTGGTTATAGAGAAAAAATAAATTCAATTGAGGAGACTCTTCAGAAAAGTGATTGAATCCAGAAAATCTCCAAACTGCCTGGAAGCACCCAATCCAGTCTCAGAAGCAAAGGCTACCTGCTTATCACCTTTGAGACTCAGATAACATGATGTCCTGCAAACAGAAACGGAAATTTTCTCCCCTTTACCACACTGATGTTTTTTGCCATCAGTTGTGACCAAACCACAGCAAAAGACTGAAAACTTTCCAGTTTTGATGTTACAGTGGGCTACAAAGTTGCAACTGGCTAGTGTCTCATGGATAGGTAAAATCTCTCTGAATCAGTGAGGTCCAGACAGATTGATAGTAATTACTGTATTAATTTAGAGCCACTGCATCCTGATAGTTATCAGGAATTTTTGAAGTGCAGAGAAGGTGTTACACTGCAGACAATATACATCTACTGGCATAAATATAAAGCTAACAAAAAAGGAAGAGAAAAAGAGAGGAACAGATAAGTAAGTGATTTGCCTAAGTCTGGAGAAAGAAATCCTGTCCTGTTCATTCTTCCTATAATGGCATATTCTTAAATTGTATGTATAGGTCCCTACCTACTGGTCTATGCACCATTTTTTAAATATGGATTGTCTCCAAAGAGAAAAAGTGAAATCAGACTCCAGTCATTTGATTCACAGCAATTGCAGGCTAATGAATTTTCCATTTGTGATGGTTTTAAGCCCTGCCGGGACCAGAGACCACGTTGCCGTTGTCCCTCCCCCACCCTCGGACATAAGTAGGGCACAAACCCCGGGTTAAAATAAGAAGAAATTTAATACAACAGTGTGATAAGCAATCTGAACAACAGCAGTAGCAATGATAACAACAATAAACAGTAATAACAGTAAACAAGACAAATGATATACAGACAAATACTGCAGTGGTTACAGACAGCCCCGTGCTCCCTGTCACCAAAGCCTCAAAGGAAAAATTTCCCACGCTCCCACGCCCGGACCTGACATCAGCATGGTATGAATAACCTGGATGGAGATCCCTTCCCCTCTCTGCTGGGGAAACTTAACCCTATCCTAGCTGAACCAGGACACCATTCATGCTAGGTTTTTTTGTTTGTTTGTTTGAATGTTGATCCTAGAAACCAAAAAGTGTGCAATTAATTCCTGTAAGGTCTCAAGCCACAAGCAGAAGGTAATAGTTTGTACTCTTTTCTAGCCTTAAAAAGCAAGGGTTGTCATGGAACTCAAATAATCATCAGCAAATTGCAAACTGAAGGAGCATTTTATTCCTACTACCTTCATCAGAAACTCTGTGGAAAATAGCCACACTTAAAACACATGCAGATCTCTCTTTACTTTAAAATTCTAGCTCTAATTTGGTAACAGATTTGCACTGATGAATCCCTTTTTTATTGGAATTCATAACTGTGTAATGTCTAAGCCTTAAAGGAGACCTAATGTTGTTGTATGTTGAAAAAAATATCCAACTACAGGAAAGATTTATTATCTTTTACTTTTTTTTTTTGGTATTTTTCACCCTCAGTTGAAAAACTCCTGGGCACAGATTTTCCTTGTGGACATTTTGGAATATATTATTTTTGCTCTGTCTTGTCTTCAAGATGATTACACAGAATTTCATGTACTTCCTCAGAAGCACAATGTTGTGTGCAATTAATACAAAAAAAAAATATATTATTTCAAGCCATCTTTTTTTTTTTTTTTTCATTTCCTCAAGATCTGATGTAGTTTGCATTCTTGAGAGGCCAAATATTAGTAGTAGCTATGACATTCCCTTCATACCTAAAATCTAACCACATTTATGCCTAAGAGAAACAGAAGGTAAATTCTGACTGAGACTCTGCCCAGATACCAGGGCATAAAGGACTTCAGAAATTAACCTTGATATCCGTTATAACCTTGGATGGGGTTTTCCTATATGCAAATGAAGATGCAAATGATAAGTACAGTTTACTGTATAAGATCAAAAGTCCATACAGAAGTGTAACACCTCTTTGACAGTGGCCAATAACAGATACATTAGTAACGGTGTAAAAATGAAGCCAGGACATGCCAGTACTTCCCCACAATACTTATTCGATCTCCAGGAATTAGTGGTTCAGTGAATTCCTGAATGAGAGGTATTATCTATATGCACATAGTATCTGGTGGATTTTTCCTCTGTTAATTAGCTTTCTGAACAGCTGTACAATTTTAATATCAAAATATCCTGTGGGGAAGAGTTCTACAGTATAACTAATTTTGTTCATTTTCAACTTACCCCTCAAAAATATCATTTGAGCTCTCACTAGCATTTGTAGGAAGAATCATTGGCTGTTTACCTTCTCCAGGCCATGATTGTTGTACAAAATTAAGTTGTCTCTCCCTGGCTGAACAGTCCTAAACAATTCAGTTGTTCCGCTTGTGGAAGCAGTTTCGTCTCTTTGATCACTGTTATTGTCCTTTTTTGAACCTTTCCTAGTTCTGCCCTGTCCCTTCTGGGGGTGAGAGATAGGAGGGAAGACCAGAAATATAAAACAGTATTTAAAAGTGGACGTAGCTTGACATGCTGTTTTGTTCTCCATTCCTGCAGTAATAATTTCCTGCTCTTTTATTGGTAGCATTGTTCTTGCTGTGGTGGCCCAAGGACATATCAAAGCACGTGGCTTGGAAATAGAGGTAATATGTTTATCCGAACAAATGAAAGAAGAAAAAAACCCACTTTTGACATGCATTTTGCAAAGAGGCTCATATGCTGAAGAACAAGTGTAACACCTAAAAGTTCTGTCTTATTCTGTAGTTGCTTCTTCGACTTTTATTGAACACAAAAATGACATTTTCACAGAACTGTGTTACATATCTTTCTTTTTCTCAGTTGTAGCATCTAGTTCAGAGTTTATCACCCTGCATGTAAATTAGAATTATTTTTTCCACATTGTGTGTTACTTCCTAGAAATCAAAATAATTGGTCTGTAGTCCCAGAATCCCTAATTAAGATGCTTGTAAAAAGTTATTGTCACAGTCACCACCTTCCATATCTTTGGCACAGAGGCAGTTTTCAGGACCATACTAGTTCAGCTATTTCATCCTCAATTTCCTTTAGATCTCCTGGATAAATACCATATGGTCCTGGCAGTTTGCTACTGTTCATTTTGTAAATTTGTTCTATAACCTCCTCCACAGATATTTCAGTTTGAAACAGATCTTCTGATACGTCCTCCTAAAGATGGCTTCTGGAGTGTGAATCTCTTAAATCTTCCAGAACTAGAAAAAATGCAAGAATCCCTTTGTTTTTCCTGCGGTAACCTATCCTCTCATTGATATGTCAATTGGCCTTAACGACTCCAAGGGAGGCTCCCCACTCCCAAAGGCTTTGAGGAAGAGTTTGCTGTTAGTTTTCATGCGTTTAGCAAATAGTCCCTAAAACATTTATTGTTGGCCTGTGATTTGTGTCATTATGCTGAATTTGCTACTTTTCATACTCTCTTTTGCTTGCTTGGACAGGCTTTAGCTTTTGAAGAATACTTTCTTACTTTTTTCATCATTTTTTAGAATCAAGATGGTAAAACCACATATTTAAAGTGAAAAAAAGGACAAAACCCTTTTGTGAATCATGGTTTAAAATATTTTTTTTTTACTGTTTCTTTTATTAGCTTTCTTTTCTTCACTACTTTTAAAAGACTGATTTATTAATTGCTTTCCTTTTTGCCATGTCATATACTCACATCAGCTCATTTATTGTTCTGTTCATGCTTTCCTGCCGTCTGAATTCTTCCTGGTCATAATTTGGTATAAATTGCTGCATTTCTTTACTCTTGTGATTTAGTTTTTTTTCTGTTGGCTGGAATCCATGGGGCACATTCTTAGGTTCACCTATGTCACATGCTGACTGCAAATGCAGTCAGATAATTGTGATTAACATGCAAACACTAATGCATGAAAAGAAGAATGCATCATGTAAGTAAGATTTTTTCTGAGCTGATTTACAGAGTTAAAGTATATGCTGTGATCTACAGACTTAAATGAAAATCAATAGATAGCAGTGAAAATACCTCGGGGATGTTCAGGTTCTACTGAGAGCATTCTCCTGGGGAAGTGCAAACATTTCAGACACGAACAAAAGCCATTGATTGCGAGCTGAAGAGGAACAGAAGTACCAAAAGTTCTTTGTAAGAGGCTTATTCTGTCCTGTATCCTGAGCACCCTACAGATAAACATCAGGTAAGTTTAACGTTTTTCTTCAATTGGCTTAGCTACAGAGAAGAATTGCTGTCCTTAGAAAACATGTGTGAAATGTCCAGCTTAAGATGACTCACCTACTTAGAAGAGAAGACCTATAGATCTTACTTTTATCAGAGCCACAGAAAACAAATTTTCAAAGGATGGAGTGTCTTAGATGACTGATGTAATGAATTGCCTAATCAATTTTCTGCTGAAGGACAAGGCAATTTCCTGTCTAGACTGTATTGTAGAAGTGCTTGATACTAATTTTCAGCAAGCAAAAGAATAGCTGTCTGTGACTATTTTCTGTTCACAAAGCCTGCAGAGAAGACTCTGCAAGTTTTTGGAAGTAATACTGAGCTGACTAAAAACCAGGATACAAAATAAAACTTAACATTCCGCTCTCCTCAGTGTTTCTGTTGAGAGCAGACTGTTTATTTCTGATTTATCAATTGAAAAAATTGCTATACCAAAGCTAACCTTGCCTCAGGTCTTTCACTTACAACCTCAAGGTTGCATGACTTAACTGTGATACTCTCCTATCTGTTGTACCAAATTAATCTAATTATTTGTGAAATAAAATGCCTTTTTGAAGTAAAGGTATCACAGTTTGACTGACAGGTTGCTTCCCCTGCTCAGCCTTTTTTGTCTGTTATTAAACTACAATTCAAAGGACAAATTGAAACAATTCTTTTTGTTTCTGGACTGGGTTTGACTCATTAAATATACTATTGCTTTGCAAACAATTTCATTTCTTTGATTATTTGTCATACACTTGTTATCACTATACATTGTTACCGGATACTTGCTATATATCTGGTATAGGGGAATCACCTCTTGAATGTTAGTCGTAGTAGTTGCTTGGAAATTAATAAATTGCAGCACTTCAATATATCTTTATTGGTCACATATGTTCTGCTAATGGCATAACAGAAAAAATGTCTCTAAAATTACACAAGTGACCTAGGAGCACTGTGGTCTTGCTTAAGGACATGCATTCTCTGTTGTATTCAGACATCAGGAAGCTGATTTTCATATACCAATACAATAAAAAGATTTTCAGAGGCAAAGCCAAAAGCGAAATATTTGCCATTAATCCAAGGCCAAAGAACTAAGTGGTAGAAATGCTCTGAAATTTCTTTTAAATATTGAGAATATCCAATAACTATAAGTAGATGCTACATGAAAAATTGCTCATGCTTTTCAAATGAATCACACTGCAAAGTAGGGGTTTTTTTATAAACATAGGTTGTCATAAGCAACCTAAATGGGAAGGGGCCTGTGGAGGTCATCTTGTCCGATCTCCTGCTGAAAGCAGGGCCAACTCATCGTCAGGTCCAAAGTGAATCAGTCGCCTGTATCTCTTCTGCATCCTGAGTCTGAGGTACTCAGCTCCTTACTGCCTCTGCCCTTCTGGCCTCCCAGCTTTGTCCCCTGAAAAGCAGAGCCTGGAGGGGTGAAGGACTGAGATAGGGATCACTAATAGAAAGGGGAGGAGGACCAGACAGGATGGCAGGTCATGTCAAATTCTGCAGTCCTGGGGACCACAACCTTAGTCTCAGGAGCCAAGGAAACCTGCCCCAGGGCTGCCTCAGAGCTGTGCTGGAGAACATCCCCACAATCTGAAAGGTGGTAAGGAGGTCACTTCTTCACTACTTAGCAATCTTTCTTTCTAGCATAGTACTTTATTTAAATCCTCAGTAGCACACTGTCAGATATCCTTTAATAAGTGAACTTCATATGAGATAAAACGGCAGGTTTATAATTCAAGTTCTGAGATCCACTTCCACAGGAAGTTTTCTGCTATTCGGTAGGTCCTGAATTTCCGCTTGTATTTCCTTGCCTCTACAATAATTTAATTTCAAAATTAGGAAAGGAAATCCCACACAAGCTTTCATTGGAGGACCAGGGGAAAATAAAAAAAGGAAAAAAAAAAAGATCACTTGTTCACAAAACTTTTGAAATCCCATCCTGAAATTATGGTTATTGCTATGGACCTACAGAAAATCTGAAAGAGTATTTCATCAAAAAAATGTGGAATTATTCGAGTTACTCTGTAGACACTAGAGTATATAAAGCATTTAAAATGCCTTGAGATAGAAACAATTACATACTCGACAGTGCTGAACATACTGTTGTCATTAAACAAATACAGATCTAATTCCTGACATGTTTAATCAGTCCTATTCAGAAAAAAAAAAACAAAAAACCAACCTTTTGACTTCAGGGAAAACTGTGCTGGATAAAAAAACACGTGTGGACTTCAGGGTCTAACCCTATATTAACGAACAGATAGAATGTCCACCATGTAACCACTGCTATGCTAGAACAGAACTGCAAGGCCAGTAGTTCTCTACTATCTTAGCAAAAACAAAGAAGGTGTATTTCTGATTGTAAAAGTATTTTCAGCAGCTCTAAAGATCAAGTAAAAAGAGTATCTGAGGTTTTCCAAACTTAATTACTTTAATTATGACAGAAGAAGTAACATAGGCTGTCGGCATATATCTTGAAATTAAATCTGCATACTATGTAAAATAATATTCTCCTGCTTCCATGGCACTACTGTGGTCTTCCTGAAATAAGATACAACAAGAATAGCACAGTTAATCATATTCTGATGTCAGAATTTTTCAGAAGAGGTGATTTTAAGAATCAAACTTTCAACACCATGTACTTAGTGAAAATCCTTTACTAGTTATAGTCTTCCTTTTAAAAAGAGGCCAATCACCTATATACATCTTGCCCTTGTATCTCAGGTGCAGGAATGGTGGTTGTTTAATGCCAGAATGAGCGTGACTGCAAGTACCTGTGGAGCTTAAACCAAACTACGGTTGACTAGTACAGCTCAGTTTCTATCCATCTTCAGGCCAATTCTATGTAAGGCAAATTAATTTCAAATTTTAGAGTCTGTCTGCTTACAGGTCTTTAAAATATTATTTCAAACCATCTGCCTGCTAATGCAGTGGTGATACAGCCATTTAAAAACATACGCCAGAACACGGTCCACATGCTGAACGGTGGCAGAGGTGTTAAAAGTATGGTGCTGTGTACACAGTAGGCAAACTGACTGGTAAGTCAGTACTAATGATGAGTCTTTCCCTTTGCATTTAGCACATCAAGACCTTGCCTGGGCTTGGAGGCAGGGCTATGGCAGCTCCAGCATTCCTGCAGCAATGGTATATTTCACAGCTTATGATCACAAGAGACGGTTAAATTCTGAGTTGTCTTGTGCCTTATGCAGTCATTTAAATCTGCTCCATTGAGCACAAACCTGAATCAGAGCAGCAGTGGGTGGTGCAAGTACACACACCTACACTAGAGCTGGGTGGTGGGCAAGTTTGCATCAGCTGAGTAACCTGAAGGAGCTGCCACCCATTCCTCCCCAGGATCTTGCTCCCGACCCCTTGACTCTCCCACCACCATGATGGCACAAGTATTTCTACAGCCATGCATTGATCCAGCACAGATTCCTAAAGAATAGGCCTTCGATGCTGCGGTTTTTTAACGAGGTCAGTTCCCCCCATGGTTCCCATGCAGATCTGTGCAGACTCCGGCGTTAGCCCAGAAGCAGAGGCAGCAGCGCCGCCGCAGACTGTCAGATCGCAGCCTGAGGGGCAGTGTCCAATAGCCAAATACCAATTACAGAAAATCCTGTCAAAACTGGAATTACATACGATGTTTCCCATCACAGCAGGAAAAATTGCTGGAATGTCTCACCTCAGGCAGTAGTCATGCAGCCGATACCATCACGCTTCACATCTCCAGACCTGCGTTCCTGCGGGCTGGCATCATTGAACTTACATCCACATGTAGAAGTCTTGTAAAACTCCCTTAGGAGAATAGGCATACATGCATATGTGTGTACACACATGTGCATGCTTTCCACAAGAGGAAGGCACCATACAAAACCTCTTTGAGAACTGTGAGGCTCTGTAAGACTGTTGACAAAATGTTGCAAAATAAACCTTGGTCACTCCTCCACATAAGCCTTCACATCCTAATGGACTGGTTGCAATTTTTTTGATTTCTAGAGGAGGAAAAGCATAGCATTTTTTGTTGCCAAAAACCAGTGCAATGATCACACTTAACCACCATTTTCCTGACTGCATCAATGTATTTTATCCTCTCCGCATGAAACAGTAGCTGTACATTAGGTATGTTACTACAACATCTGCCTTCAGCAGGAGGGAATATGCTCTTGTATTGCACTGGAAATAGTCTATAAATGAAGCTAATATAACTATCAGCCAGTTTGAAGCAAACACCTTTTAAATAAATAAAAACAGAAACTAAAGAGTAACCAGTGCCTGATCATGTATACAGAATTTTTCAGGCATCGGTATTCATTTTATTCTGTACGAGTTATTTTTCTCTTCTGTTAGCACAGTTTGGTGTCTTTGTCAGGTACAAAGGTATGCAAAGCTATATGCAGGCATGTACATTTCACCCTGATGTCAGTATAGACAATACTCGATGATACTAGCATAGATAGCAGTAGTTGATTATCTCTGGGCCAGAGCAGAAGCTGGGGGAAATTTGCTTCAATGTAGCCCTGACAGTTTATACCAGCTGAGAATCAAGATTGCTATCTCTATGTGAAATGGAGTTTCAAAGACACATCAGAGCACTTTTATAGAATTATTTCAGTTTCTTCAGCAAAGAATTATCTTTACACTCCCCAGCTCTCCAATAGGAGGTTTCCTACTTTTTCTTCCACTTATTTTAACAGCTTTGTTGATCTTTCTTCAATTTTTGTGATATGAAGTTGAATTTTACTTGCCATGTTGAAATGCTGGGGTTTCAACCCCAAGCCCCAAATTAAGGTTGACATATGAGTGATTCCCACAGTCCTTCACAAAGGGAGGGTGAGTTTACCTTTAAGCTTCCCTCCAGGGTGCGGCCGGCCTTGCAGGGAGAGCCATTGGGTAAATGAGCCCCAGGTGTCTGCATTAAGTAAACAAAGGTCAGGTGTCCCACTTGGGGATAAAAGCTGGGACCACTTGCAGGGAGGGGCAGTGTCTGTTTGTGGGGGTCAATATGCTTTGCAGAGTTTCCTGTTAGGAAAGAATCTTCTGTCTCCCTAGAACTGGGCTCCAGTCAGGTCTGGCTTTTGTAAATGTGGGCTGTGTAGAGATTCAGTATGTGGCTTCCATGATCTTATGTATTTGGCTTGTTGACTCAGTTGTCTCCTGTCCCTTCTATGGGAAACTGCATTTCACCGTTTATTCCACCCATTGTTGGTTGTGCTGTGGTGTTGGGGTCAGTGGGATTGATGTCGATTATGTATAATCTGACTGACTTGCTTGTACCCCCAATGCTCATCCATGTACTGACCCTTTTGTGTTAAATATAATCTGGTTATTGGTTCATCTTTATGCTAGGCCTAATAATTGGCAAAACACATGTTAAGAAGGTTACTTCAGGCACTTAGATCTAAAAAATTATTTTGGCATCTGCAGGTAACACACATGTACCTGGAGTTGCACTCCCTATGGCCACAAAGGATCAGTATATGCCCCAAATAAATATTAAGAGATGTTATACACTGAACATGGAATTGCCTGTACATCAAAAACCACTGAGTCCTAAGGAGTATCTGAAAAACACATCTCTCTAATGTTCAGGATTTAACCAGGACTCAGTCTCAAAACCTCCACAAGAAGCAGCATGCACTTGTAGGGTTTTTTAAATAACTCATTCTCTCACACAATGGACACATTTGGTTCGATACCTCCTCAGTTAGAGATTTCAGACCTACATCTCCCACCACCCAAGGAAGTGCTACGACCTCGATAGAGAGCCGGGATGTGCAGCTAGTATGGCCGTGCATCCCCTGCGCTGCTGGTGGAAGTGGGGCACTACGTGATGGGGTGGACAGTCCCTGTGGGGCTGGGACTGGATTGCTCTGCAGTCAAGAGGTAAGGCATGCAACTGCAGGAGAGGGCTTGAAGGAATTTCCTTCTTTCTGAATCAGTGACTCTGTATTTTGCAAGGGACTCCCAGCCTGCTAGAGCATACCTGTATGATAGGGTACCTCAAGGCAGCCTCTGTCCTGGAGCCTGGTTCACTCTGGATGGCACAGAGCATGGATGCTCCAGAGCAGAAGTACAGGACTCCACGCTATTTCCAGGTCTAACAGAAAGACAGGAAGGCCCACTATATTGAGTACCTTCAAGACTCGGAGAGAGTCTGCACAGGAATTTTTCTGAAACAAGATTTTCAACTTGAACTTTCTAGTTTGAGTCTTATTCACTTTCCATTGGTATCTCTCTCCCTTATCCAGATAACTCCATGTAACAGGAGTCTGAAAGGCTTGTTTTATGATCTAGATTAAAGATTATTCTCTGTCCATCACACATAACTTTACTACCCTCGGTACCACATTTCTAAAAGGATTCAGTATTTTATTTTTTATTGACCTGTACCTGTTACATGAGACAGACATTTCTCAAATGCAATTAATTACTTGCCTGAATCCTTCTAATTGCTGGATTCTTGTCAAAATGTTTTAAATTCTTCAAAGTACTAAAGTTCACCAAAGTACTTGAGCACATAGTGAACCTTAAGCATACTGTCAAGGAAATCCCTCTTCAGAGGCATTCTTAAGCAACATGGTTTAAGTATATTTTAACAACTGGTTTGCTGAAAAGAGGATATACTGCATCAGATCCCATCCTGATCCAGTTGAAGTCAGTATAAAAGGATATCATCAGAAACAGTGACTATTGGATTAGGCTGTTAACCTCACTGCTTTGAGACTAATCTGGGAAAAAGTCTGATGTGCTTAATTCTACAGTAACTCATTAGAAACTCATGGAAATTCTTCCTTACATGTTAAAATATGATGTATCTTATATTATAAAAAATAATTTGTACCCTCAATTTCTGTAATGCAATTTCATTATTAAAAAAATAAAACCAACAACAATCTACAAGGAAGCTTATTGCATTTATGAGGTCTAAAGACACTTAAAATAATTAATAATATTCATTTATGTCATTTTTGTCAAACATATATATTAGAACAAATTATGTGCTGTGGCCTGTTTGGAACACAGTGATTAATCCCAAGTGCACTGCTGAGATCACCAACACAAGCTGCATTGACAATACAGCACCATTTATGACTTGAGAACATTTAAGGGCTTCTGATAAACAAATGGGGTGTTAGATTGATTAATATTTGCGAAGCGCTCTGATTTCCTAAGATGAAATATGTGCATATGCTTATTTCTTATTATTTTGCACAACCTCTCTTTTCAAGGTTCAGACAGTAGATTTCACCTGAGAGTGTGGGTACATATTTTACTGAAAAAATAATGGACCATCTCACCATACCATGTAGCTTTGTCATCATTCTTTGAATTCTTCAGGATGAAGGTAAGGACAGATGTAAAGCAGGCTGCATGTAAATCTGTAGTCCATCTCAAAATGGAATAGTCTGTGCACCTGGATTCTGAGACAAATGTTTTGGGGTTTTTTTGGGGGTTTTTTTTTTTTTTTTTTTTTTTTTTTTTAATTTTGCAATTGTAAGTTTGTAATTTTGTAAGTTCTTCTGGACTATACCAGAGAACTAGCACTAAAGCTTCAACACTGGCTCTCTTTGAACATCAGGCATGTGGTCTCTGCTTCTTTACTGTGTTGTTTATAAGAAGCAATAGAGATTGTAATCACTGAGACAAAGCAGACCTTGAGTTTGTCCACCACTATTATGCTTGGTCTTCCAAAAATGGTGCAAATTACTATGCTGGGTTTAAACTCTAAGTGATATTTTTTCTAGAATTAAGGAAGGTAACAGCTGGCCAGTACAGTCTATTAGACAATACAGAGTTTTCTTGCTCTGGACACAATCTACCTCCTAACTGCAGCAGTCTGGGGAAGATCAAAATAAAGTTGAAAAATTCCTAACTTTCACTGTAGAGGGAGAAAAAGGGCTACAACTGCTTTTCTCAAAATACCACAGATACCTTTTTATCTGTTAGTTAGAAGGAGGGAAGAAGTTGGCAAACTAGTGTGCAATGGCCTGTAAAGCATTTAGTGCCTGTACAAAAACTTCCCACAGGGAAAGTTCAGGCTTTCAAGAAGAAATCCTGCAGGAAATAGCTCCTTATCCAGCCACAAGCACCAGGAAAAGTGAAGCTCTGTTGCCAAAGGGATCCAACAGT
This sequence comes from Athene cunicularia, assembly GCF_003259725.1. NCBI lineage: Eukaryota > Metazoa > Chordata > Aves > Strigiformes > Strigidae > Athene > Athene cunicularia. Next base: position 59,442,790 of record NW_020799097.1, on the reverse strand, counting down.
AGAGAGAAATTTCACTTTTATAGAGATTTTCTTACCTCTTACTGTTTTCTGCAGATCTGTGCAATTTTTAATGTATCTGTGGGTTAAAGGAATCTTGGCACTTGCTGTATCAACAACCCAACTTTCAAGCTTCAGCTCTGTTATCTAAAACCCATTTTCTAACTGTAACCTAGCTATTTATATATATATATATTGATCCTATATGGGAAGAAAAATGGCCAGTGTAGTTTAAAATGGTGCAAGTGCTCCTTCCTTTGATAGATTAGTCAATGGAATAATAGATTACAATGTAGGATTTTTTTTCCCCTGTGAGTTAATTTTGCTCAGTTTTGTTCAATATTATTAGAATTGTTTCCGCTGCATCTGATGCATGGTCTGTGATATCTCACTAACTGAGTGCCTATCATGGGTGTATTTGTGCCTGAAGATTGGATATTTTATCTACTGTTGCAAATAAGATAAAAAATAAGTGTGGAGCATTGCTTCCCTTGCAGATGTATGTACCACAAACTCTTACTTAGTCCTGAAATCTTTGGAAAGGTGAAGTCAACAGAAGGTTTAACCTTCTCAAGTTAGGAATCTTGATTTCACAGGCTCACTGCTTATAAACTTTGTTTGAAACATACAGGATTGCACTCTGAACTGCTCTGGAATCCTACTTGTTGAGATTATATGAGGGTTTGGTGAACACAAGATTTGGCCCCAAAATCCCCAAAGTTTTTAGCAGCTTCTAGCTCCAGTAAGACACAGTAAGCTTAGCACTGACTTTCTAGCATTATGTTTGAAGTAGGTTCTCTCTTTTGTGCCCTATTAAAATAATTTACACCCTCATTTGTAGAACTTCATTGCCACCTTGTTCATGCCTCCTCTTGTCAGTCCCTGTTTTTCCTCACACCACTAAACACATTACTTATAATTTTTCAACAATTTCTGTGTTTATGAGATGAGATACACTTCAGATTTTGAGTGGGAAATTAATTAATTAGGGATATTTTATTTTTGAAAAAATACTAGGTTTTTATCTGGTTTTATGTCCACATTTTAGACCTTCATCTGACCCAAAGATGCCACCTTATGAGGGTGCCACTTAGTTCAACTTTTAAGCATTATCCTATCCACTTAAAGTCTTTGGCAAAACTCTTTGTTTTCCACAAAACTGAGTAGAATTTGAAAGTTAGGTGTTCCCCACCCCTAATTATGGTTTCTACAAAGCCTGATCATCTTGGTTTTCTGGAATTGTGTCTAATGCAAGCAAAAGGCAAAGAAGAGGGGGAAGCATTCCCTCTAATTACATCATTAGCACCATTAGAGTATTTACCTGAAAGGTAGGCATAGGCCTGGATACAATCTTCATCTGCATGGGGAACTGGCAGCTCCAACTGCACTTGGCAATACCAGAATATATACCACACCCCTGGCAGTAATAGGAGAAGCTATTTCCCACTACTAACTCCTTCCATTATACCCAGTAAGTCAACATACTTGAGATGCACAAGAGATTTTCTTTTGTACACAGATGTGGAAATGGGTGGGGTCAGAGAGCGTGAACTGCAGCCCACCTGATAGAGCACCCATAGACCTCCTAGTTTGAGAGGCTTCCAGATGCTCCTTGGGTTGCCCTATAGCTTGAGAAACTGAAACAGCCTTCAAATTCCTGTTTCACCTCAGGCAAAGGACTGATCTGTACCCTGCATGCTGTCCCCAGTGATTACTTTCATCACTGTACAGTCAACTATTGAAAGTAGGGAAGGGGGAAATGGCACATCTCTGCTTTCTCTGATTTAGAAAGGGAAGGGCTTGTTTCCTAGGTCTCTACCATTGAGAGGGATTTTGCAGCTAGGAAAAATGCTCATCTCTGTGAAAGGAGGAAAAAATAAAGCCTAGTTCTCTCTTTGAGATTTACTTCCAGTTAAGTTTTGTGACTGTACAGCGAGCCAAGGCATCTCAGAGCTGCTGCTTTCCCTAGGTTACAGGCATGTAACCTTTCCTGCAGACATCTCCCAAGCACCACTCAGCAATGTCCTCCTTAGGTCCCTTTGTGAGCAGGGCTCTCAGTCTGTTCAATTCTCTGCTGGGTTAGAAGTCACCGAAAATTACAGACTTCAAATTTCTTCAGGAAGTTATGAAATGTTTTGGATGTCATGTTACTCATCATAAGCAAAACCTTTGGGACCCAAAACAGAGCAGCAATAAAAAAGATGTTTTATGTTCCATGTTCTCTAATAAAAAAGAGGTAATTTCTGCTTTGGAAGGAAAGATTCGGAGGAGTAACCTGAGACACTTCAGGGAAGGAGTACAGATAGAGATGTGCTGCTCTTTGATAAGGTCCAATTTAAGCCTCAAGAGCTGTTTCACCACTACAACAGTTCCCAATGTGAATAAGCTTCCTGAAAGAGGATGGGTGAGGCCACAAGAATAACCACCTGCTGTCTCCTCCACAGCCAGTTTACCAACTCATTTGGGAGTCCTGGACCCCTTGAAGACACACTACACTCCTCCTGTCCTGGGGAAAACCTCAGTGGAATATATTTGAGTCATGACTGGCCTAAATTTCTCTCTGATGCTTTCACTGTATGATTTTGTCTCAGATATAATTAATGGGAAAATGACCTATACACCTTCTCCCTTCTGTCCATCTGAGATAATATTCAGGCCTATTTCCTTTAGCAAAGAACTTTACAGAGGGAGTTCAACTTCCTTGTTTTCCAGATTAACTCAGGTTAATAAATAACAAATTCTTAGTCATTAAACTAAGGATAATTCCTTAAGGAAAAAAAAAAACCAAACCCTTTTGTTTCATCTCATTCTTTTATCATTGTCCAAAGAGAATTTTGATTTCATAATGACAAACCCCAAATAATTCTCTTTCAATTAAAACAACAAAATCTTACCATGCTTATTCCCACACTTAAGCCCCTCCTGCAAAACTCTGCAGGTACTAAAATTCACCCCCAAAAGAGCCACAACCCCAACAAGCAGAAAATGAAATTTGCCCCTTTCACCCTCCCTTCTCTGTTTCCACAGACCAAGGACTACTTGTATCTGACATGTTGGCACAGCCCCTGAGTCCGATGTTCAAAGATCTGAATCTAGACTTTGTATTCAGAGACAGCCTGTTAGGGGAACCAGCATATTTAGTTTCAATACATACATTTTGCCCTATGGTATTTTTGGAGGACCACAACTGGGGAGTCCTTATAGAGTACCTCAAGTGAGTAGGAGTGTCCCAAGTTGCTTATCTGTGATTTCAGTTCAATAGATTCAGGAACATTTTGGCAGTGACTGACAATTTAGGTATTTAACCTGCCTAGATATAACACATACAAGGTCATACTAATCAGCAAGGTAAACAATTAATTTGATGTACTACAGGGGCTTCAAAGATGTTATTGACTAAAAAGATGCCAGTCTTAGTCTATTTTAAGTTACTGCAGTTCAGGAATCTTCAATAACAGCTATACAACTGTACATGTGATGGGTATAACTGTGTTTGTGGAGGAGGATCAGAAATGTTATGTTAAAACCGTCTGTTTCCTACCACAGTGTACCTTAATCTTGGGAGCATATGAATCAGAGCCCTGTTCCTAATGGCTCTATCCACAAAAAATTCAATCACTTTGTGTTGATTGCTCGCTCTGGACACCAAAACTCCCTCTAAAAAGAGGCAATTAAAGCTTTCGATTTTTGTGTTTCCTGTCAAGGCACGGAGGGAGGAGGTGAGTGAGGTTTGGGACTGCAAATACTTTCAGCTGTCTCAAAGCTTGTTACACAGGAAGTGAGGCAATTCAGAGGGCAGAGTACTTTGTACCTCCTGGCAGCTGTATCTTTCCTTGTTTAAAACTGCCTTGTTTGCAAAAGGGCTACGCATGGGTGTACATGAAAGCAACTAAAGCTGTTGTTCGCAAGGTTCCCTAAATACATTAACCTTGTTTTGGAACGGGGCAGGGATTTAGTTTAATGGTTACAGCAGGGGCAATGAGATTCTTGAATTGAACTCCAGCTTACATCAATATTTAACTTTGAGGAAGGCTAGAATTCAGAGAGATATTGCTTTCCCCCCCTTGTTTTAATTGGTATCATTCTCTTCTCCCAAGATATTTGAAGGTTGTAACGAGAAATATTTAGATCCCTCTTTCCATATTCATTGAATATACTGATATTGTATTTTATTAAAGAGTCTCAAATAGCTTACATCCCACTCTTAATAACCCTATGCATTACAGGCTTCTGTTTCCTCAAGCTACAGACAAATCCTATTACAGGGAGTAGATTAAACTGGGCCTTGACAGATCTTTGCAATTCACTGACAAAAAAGGACAAGTTGTCTTACTAATAAGACGACATCATGATCACACTAATATTATGCATCTCAGTGCTCTCAGATGCAAAAGCTTTTATGCACACCCCCTCCAGCAGTCACATTACCCAAATAAAAACCAAGCAATTTTCTTTTAACAATAAGCTAAACTATCTAAGTAGAAAGAATTACTTCAGATTCGCATTGTGCGAACAGGCCATCAGTCAACAACAACTGCATGCTTGATCATGCCCTCTGGCTCCACATCCGCAAGAGACCCGGCTGATCCAGATTTGCTTCTGCCACTATGAATGATGTGTATGCTTTTGTGTACAAACATGAGCCTGGAACAGAGGGCAGAGCCAGGGCTAAAGGGAGAGAGCACAAAGCAGCATTTTGTTCAACTTTCTCTTAGGCTTTGCAGTGTAGCGGAGGATGGACCTCGGATTATGAATGCAAGGGAAAAGGATCACAGTGCATAGAAAAACAGCTGTATCCCTTTAAAATGCTCCAAGCAATTTAATAATCCCTAATATACAGCCATTTTTTTTTTTATAATCAACAGAAACTAGCCTGAGTGGTCAGGTGCTTTTAATCAGATTTTAAAAGGGGCCATGTGATTTCTTCACAGTATTTTGATGTATGCAAGGATAAAGGAAACTGGTGGCACTGCCAATAGAGTAGCAGACCAGCATTCAGGGCAGCAGTCTGAGAAGAACATGACCTCCAGCAGCAGTCCTCTTATCCAGGATTTCCTACTTCTGGAAGGCAGCCGTGACAATTAGTAATAGGGAACTGACAGCATGAGGAAAGCTTGGATATTGCTGCAGTAAAGTTAACAAACCCATAAACAGTATATACTGAACTGGGAAGCTGGAACTCTTACCATTTTCCCAAGGACAGATTTATCAAGAGACTTATTAAAAAATACCCACAAATGATTCTTGCTCTGTTTCTCAATAACGGTAGCTTACAACAAAAGCTTAGTGTTATGCTGTCCAAGAGAAAGGCAACAGTAACTGAACAGATCAATCACAAGTGGTTGCTTGGAAGAGGGAATTTAAAATCTTGCCCAGGCTTGTGTAAATACAGTCTTAAAATGGGTGTTCTTGAGAGAGAAACAATATGACTGCATGGCTAGCCATGGTTAGACACAGCTGCACAGCCAACATGGGGAAGAAAGGATCTTAGCAAATGTGGAAATGGTACATGGGTATCTTGAGTGATTACAGCACATTGCTTCAGCATTATGCTAGATAAAACCAGCACCGTCCTCATTTACACAGAAATCTGTTCACAGAGAAAATGTGCGAACAGATAAGCACAGTTCTGGATATTATTTATGTATTTTTTATGTACTCAATCTACAATATACTTGCCAAAATAGTTCTGTGCCACCACCAAAGAAACTGGGGCCCCAATAGCTGTTGACCTAAACTCTTCAGAGGAGCATCTGGTACAGACATCATACAATGTCTGCATATTCTGCCAGGTGCTACTCTGATAATAATAATGTTAATAATAATGATGATAATAAACTGTTATCCAGAAAGATGTTATAAGGCTTTCTAAACAGAATATGCATATTTGCCAGTAATTTTTATGCATATCTAACTTTTTGTATCCTTTTGTATTAAAGGTTGTGCTTACATCCACCTGGGATGTTCTTTGGTGTCACCGCCATCCAATAAAGCACATAGTAATAATGCGCTAGTTTTCTGTGACCTGTCCATTATACTCATGTACTATACAGGGATCAACTAGTGTGTTTCTTATAGTTTGTAAAATGGCTTATTCACTGTAAATAGCTGTTCACTGTGTTTCAGAAACTCTAAGAAACCAGCCAAAGCATTATAGGCACAGCAAGGTCACTGCATGTTTGTCCAGTGTTTGTAAATAACATCTTCTGAGATACCGCGCCAGACTTTTTTCACATTGGTGTTAACTGTATAAGGCGTAAAATTCACACAGATGGAGTTATGTCAGGCAGGGATTATGGCTGGATGGAAATCAAAGGCACAGCAATGAACCTCCTCCATCAGTATCAGCCCCTTCCTTTGAAGAGATTAGAGACAAATTATAGGTCTGAGGTACTTTTTCCCTGGAGCCCACAGCATAGTAGTGAAATCTCCATTTTCCAGGCAGTCTGAATGTGCAGCTGAAAGAGGAATCTCCTCCTTAATGAGCAACAATAAGTTTTAAAGTGTCTATTAACATATCTACTGCTGTGTCTTTATCTTTCTACAGTTACAAAATGGTACAGTGGTCATAACACTCTCTTTCTTTACAGACTACAGTGTAGCCTGTGCAATAAAGACATAGAATAGAACTGCCCTGGGATAAATATGTTTTGAGAGCAAAAAAAAAAGAATTTTAAAAAATCAACATATAATTTTTTTTTTATCATGTTCAACAGCTATACTCCATGCAGAAGTATAGATCCATTTTTTTCTGCTCCTTTTGATAGCTATTTGTTTTTCCATTGCAACAGACTGGCAGAAAAATGATTGCACTCAGGTGCTAGTTCAATAAAATTTGGGGCAGATATATAAAATCTGAGACATATATGCAGCAGTATGGGATCCTGTTGCCAGATCCATTTAGTTGTATTCATGTTTTACTAGTTATAATTCTGTTTACTATTTAAGACTGACATTATTTCAGATTTGTTATTCTCCCCCTGATGCTAATCATACCAGTGTACCACTGACTGGAGTTCTGTCCAATATTATTTTGTCTATGATCTTTCTGTACACTTTTTTCTTTAATAAAACATAGTAGAAAAAAAAATGAATGCATAAAAAGTCAGGAATTCAAAGTTATGGTTCCCATGGCAACATTAAGTCCCTCATGTTGCATTGTACATGCACTAAAAATAAACATGTAATGAAGTACCATATTTTGTATGTCAAAGGGAGCAAGTGACTGCAACTTTAATTTTACTTGCCTGAGTTTTATAGATATAAGTTCTCAGCCCCAATATTGCAGGAATGTGGTTTTACGCTGGCACAGATATATAACGCACAGCATCTATTTACAGCAAGTACGTACAGTCTGCCGGATGGGCAGCGCTGATTTACACCAGCTGAGCTCGGGGCCATCTGTGTGTATACATTTAGTGGTGCACTGAGTCTGCGGAGGGTGTGGACAGCACGTTCCTGTGCAGTGCACAGACATTCCAGGGGGATTCCCAGCAGCACCAGAAAGAGGGGCCGGGGGCACCACAGACCTTACCCAGCCTGTCATTGCCATCTCATCACAAATACCAGCAGAAGCACCAGTACACTAATATGCCTTCCTGCTTTTCTTTACAATTTGCAGCCCCTTAGAAATCTGAAGGTATTTCTTTATGGAAAAATAATTTTAAAAAAAATTAGAAATTCAATGCAAATTGAGAGCTAAAGCATCTGGGAGTGCAAAATAAGGAATAGCAGCATAAGCAAAGACCTCCCTTTCACATTAGGAAAGGAAGAAGTATTTTGTAAATACTTATGGTCTTCAAAGGAATTTAAATGCAATCAAGAACTTGTAGGCGCAGATAAATCTGCTTCCAAGCTATTTTTCCTCTCCAGAGAATGTGAAAACCAGAACTCAAAGTACATAAGCAGTTCCAATATTTTTTATATGAAGGTATCCTCAAAACCAGCTGGGCAACTGATGTTCAGTCACTGAGACATTGTTTCCTTTTACCTCCAGACCTGTTTGCATGTGTTTGATGTCCTTTGTCCTAGACCATCTCATCTTTGAAGGAGGAGTTGTTTCTCCGACACCGAGGATGCATGAAATACCGCATGGCTCTAACTCATAACAAGGCTCTGAGATGCTGTAATACTACTAATGCATCCCATAAGCTACACTAATAGCGTTTTGTTCGACCTGCAGTTACTAAATACATAATACCCTTTGCATAGTTCCATTTAAAGTAAACAGATATTTGAAGGGTAACAGTGGCATGAAGTGAGTTCAGCTTAGAAACAAACAACTCTTTGGGTTTGAGGTTTGCTTTTGGTTGTTTTGTTTTGAATGATGCTAAAAAAACAGTATGCAAAGAAAGACATAGAAACATGCATGTTTTAAATGCTTGTAATAAGGATCACAGGCAATAGGCAGAAACATTGGATATGTGTGTTTCTGGAAGAGGACAAAGAGGCAATAGTTCTATTATTGCACCTTGTCTTGTGTTTTGGAAAGAGGAAATCCAGATATACCCCTGACTTTCCTAATAGTTAGGAAATTAATGTAATGACTGTGTCTTACAAATACGCCTTCAGTCCTACAGGGTAAAACCACTTTCTGAACATTTTCACGTGAATGGTATGATGTTTGGACTTACTAAGCACATTTTTGACTCGGAAAGCTGGTATGAGTCCATTTGCTATAATATTAACATGAGACAAAGGACATCTCTCCTACAGGTTTCATGTCCAGATTATTCAGAAATCTCTGAATTTCTGAATGTGTGAAATTCAGATGAGTGAAATCCTTTGCTCTGAGACATCATAAATGAGAACTAACCTTAGAACTCCTCCATGATGGGTGCTTGTGCTAATGATGTTGGGAGAGCCTCTCTCAAAATGTTGTGTTGAAATGGCACACTTGTGAAACAACACATTTCAAAAAAAAAAAAAAAAAAAAAAAAAAGAAAAGCTGTGACCAGCTCAACTGCAGAACCATGACACTCACTTCTATGGTCATTCTAAAACTACTGCCTATAATACAGTAATTCTCAGCATAAAAATCTGTTCTGAAAAGTTAATGAATTTTTACAGTGTTTGTCAGTTAATTTACTTACATATTTTCTCCCTTCCATGAAACCACAGAATTCACTGATCAGTTTTACACGACTAAATATTCAGTGATGACAGCAATATCAGGGGCATATGTCTATTGCGTCTAAATCTAAGAGGTCAAAAATTAGGTTTGTTCCACAGAAAGCACATATCTAATATTTAGTACGGTGACATTTTATATAACAAGCTTTACTGGCACATCTGATGTCTTACTGATGATTGGCATAAGTTTTCAGAAAACATAATGCTAGAACTGGCCCCTCTGGAGCATGTACCTCAAATGAACTCAGATGTAGATACATATTTTCCTTTTTCCAAAGAGAAAACTGTGATGGCAGCTGGATAGCAGAGCTGTTTCACACAGATGTTATTGAAGCCAGGGTCTGCATCCTAGCTGCAAATCAACATATGGTATACTAGCTACAATTTTATTTTTCTATCTTTACCGCTACTGACTGAAGTTATTTATTACTGGCTATTGCAAGACTGAAAGAGGGACAAACCAGAAAGAATTCCACCACCGCAACTACTGTGTAAGACACAGATACTTCTAGTTCAGATCAGCTGATTCTTGCTAATTACTTAAGGGTAAGTGATCATGTAAGAAACACTTGGAAAGAAGCACAGATGAATTGCTGGACCCTAAATGAGTATTTCAGAATATTATAATTGAGCAATGCACATTTGTGACATATCAATCCCAGTAATTATGTAAGCGCCAAAGTTAGATCGTTTTACATAAAAAGGTCTACTACAAATGTTTACTTGTTTAATTTAAAAATAGTTGAGGAAATACATGTTCTTTGGACCACATACAAAGAATGAGGAATCTCTAAGGAAGAAGTAGGTTGCAGAAACAAAATTTCTGTATTGAGAATTAGCTGCTTTTACAGAGATTCAGACTGGAGTAATAAGGTCATTAATTCTATCTTTCTTTAGTTTCTATGCATTGTGGGTTTGTGTTTTTATACATATTTGCACGGTACCTAACTCTAAGTGGATGCTTCTAAAAAACACTTTACTCTTAATAACGGACATCTGAGGTGAGGCCGACATAGAGAGAAGAAACTATAAACAACTCATGCAGCTAATATGTGGACTATTAATTAACATGAGTGATTCATTCAGTGCTATATCCAGACATAAAGCTAGGATGAAAGATGAAAGGGCAGTTTAAAAAAAACCTGTAACTTGCACAGTTATCAGCTGCAGTATCTGAGACCTCAAATAATGGCCTAATTACAGTTCATCTGAAAGGTATCAGGGCCTTATCCTCTACAGGAAATATTAATGGAAAATTACTTGCTTTTCAAAGCCAATAAGCCTATCCGCAGGTTCCATATCAGCTCCCACCAGACATATATCTTTTTACACATGGGTGGTCTGTCACATGATGATTGACTCAATCTCGACAAGGAAAGGGATAGAAAAATTATCACTTTGTGCAGATATGACCACTTCTGACTTTGTCAGGTGAGGCAGTTCAGATTGCCCAACAGCGACCTAACTGCAAAAGATAACATTTTTGTCAATTCTTCCATTTTCATAAGCACCAACCAACACATCTGTCCTTTCTCTGTTAACTAATCCCCTCTCAGATTATTACTTCTGTCATATTTTGTCCATTGGGACCAACCATATAGGTAACGCTTCCGTTCAGTAGTACTGAACGCTACTGAATATTCCTTTGCATAGCAAAGTAGTGTAGAGTAGCACTTTGCTACATGAATTCAGCTCCTTGCAGCTAAGGAACTTTGCATTTTAAGCAAATACACCACATTTCTGCCCTTTTACTAAGGTGATATGTATGATCAAAGACAAATTAAAAACTGTTCTGCCAGGATACTGACACCCTGGATTATAAGAAGAAAGAATGATGTGCAGGTGGTTTGAGTAACAAGACATGAGCAATCTTAAAAAACAATAAAAAAAGGATTTTTGCGCAGAATTAGGATATTGAGAAAGTAACCTAGGATGATAGTCCCTGAGACCGTGGGATCCAAGCCAGTTCTGAAGTGAGTCACTAGGATATTCAAATCTCCTCAAACAATAAATTTGATGGCATTCTTCCTCCCCTCAGGCTGGCCATTGACCATTTGGTTGAGGCATTTGATACAGTGGTGTAGCTGGTCACACGGATTATTTCTAAACTTGCTCACTCTTGGTTCTCTTGCAAAGGGAGCAATCTCCACTCTTGGCTTGTAACACAGAATTAATCTGAAACCAAAAGCAGGAGGTACTGCTGTGCCAAAGAGGACCAATGCTTGCTCACCTTTATTTATTTACAAAAGAGATGCTTTCCAAAAGTAAGGAACAAGAAGGAACACAACCAACCAGTTACCAGATCAATCTCTAGGCTATGTTTTAAAATACCTTTCAGTGCACCTGAATGTCACTGAAGCTGGAAAAAAATAATAAATCAACCACTACAACCTCACTTGAATAGTAAAGGACCAGCAGATGTGGAATCTGAATATTCAGTAACTCCTAAGCAGAAACAGTAAGTCTCTCAGTGTGGAACGTTTTTTTGTTTGTGTTAATTATACTAATTAGAATTAGAACTTCCACCACTCCAATTTCATGCAGCTGTGTGGTGCTAGCTGCTATTGTTAGCACTCACAGAAAATACTCCAACAGAGGGCACCAAGAAAATTACTTACAATCTGAACACCCACACAATCCTGTCACATTGGAAAGACTGCAGACAGCATAACTAATAAAGTTATTGTGCTATTTTGAAAGAATAATAGCATGTTTGAAGAGACCATATTAACCCTGTTGTAAAGTATTGATTGCGCTCCGTAGTAAAGGAAATGAAACAACAAAGACATAGTGTTTTAATTCTTTTCCTGTTTGCTCTTGCTAGTTTTACTCTGTTTCAATTTACACCTATATTCGGGAACACAGAAAATGTATCACCTATGGTTCACAAAGACAGTTTTATTTTCATAGACACTCTTTCAGCAACTTGGTGCTTTTAAGACTGTACTTCAATTCAAGCAAATGGTTGTGAATATGAAAGGAATCTCTGTCTAAAACTGCTTGAATCCTATTTGTTGTGTTTATAAAAAAAAAAAAAAAAGTCCACAAAAATGTCAAAAGATGTCAGCTGATTGGCTCTGGACATTTTGGTTTAGACATGTTACCAAAAAAAAAGGTATAATTATCATTTAATTCTCTAAGCAAATGCTTTCATTCCATACCAGTGCATTATAAATGAGCAAAACAAGTAGCGTGTTTTAGTAACAATTTGCTGTTGTTTTGAAAGCACATCTGCGTGCATATGTCTAACAATACAATGCCACTGTTTAAAGCTGTTCCAGACGAGGTTGAGGCAAATATTTAGGATGACTTTAACATTTACCATTTTCACAGAATTAAAGCACTGGTCCTCTCATTAAAATAATCAAGTTCAGTTAATTCTACTAGATTTGTTTAAACTTGGTAAAAGCTGTTGGGTTTTGTGTTTTTTTTTTTTTTTTATTCTGTGCTAAAATGTAAGTTTAAAGGCAAGAGGATAGCTGAATTAGCAGAAAATGATGGACATTTCAAACATCGTCTTTTATATACACCAATATATAAAAATCAGTTATCACTCTTCAGTTGTAATGAAAATCATTTGTAATCATTCTCTGAGGTGATCTAGTATATATAAAATCATTTCACCTTTTTTTTTTTTTTCCAAATTGTGTTTTTAAGAGCATGATTCCTGTAATTGCATTTCCTTCCTTTTCTATGAGAGTATCTGTAAAGACATTTGGCATCTCATCAGCAAAAACAGCAGATGGAGAAAGGCCTTCCTACGTGCTCTGTCAAGGGAATTGCAAGTTTAGGTGGGGTTTTAATAGACATCAAGGATTTAGTGACATGCCAAAGATTGCATGCCTTCACTGTACCTATTATTTGTGCCTTTCTCTTTTAATAGAAATGAAAACAATTACTGTGCAGAAAAGATTTAGCTTCTCTTTGAGAGTATCATACCATATGGTATGGGGGATGTATAGCTGACAAAATGAATGTAAAAATGAAGTACATACACTTAAGATGATGCTAGTTGAACTAAATTTATGTTTCATATTTTAACTGAACTGATAGAAAAGTTTACAAATAGCAAAAAACTTCATATGCTAATAGCAATTCAAGTAAGACATAAAAATACTTGTTACTGAGTTTGGCTTTATATAAAAATGGCCTTGGGGACCAAAGAACATTTCAAGAGACAACTAAGTAAGCACTGTAATTATAAGAATGAAAATCAACAGTTTTTCCAAATAACAGTCTTGTTATCACATGATAGCACATGAAATTGCAAACAGAGCAAACATTTTTCTCAGTTACTGAGAAATGAGATTTTCCTGATAGGACATGATGTTCATAGATGAGGCATGAAGATATTTGTACTGGCCATTCAAGGAGGGAAAAAAAACCCCTTTTGGTAGGGGAACAAACTCACAGACTGTATCTTGCATATTCCTCAGGGAGCCATTAAAAAAATCTGTATCTGATGAGTTAAACCCTCATCAGACTTACCAAAAAAAATGCAGCTATCCTGAATTTACACTTTTTGTGAGTAACTGAAAGTGCTCCCAGAAAGTTTAATGTTCTCAAAATCCTACAGCACATGAAAGCAGCATCTAAATACTCACCAGACATATATGTGAAATGTTTGGGCCTGTGCAGATTCTAGAGCTGAATGGAAAGATTTTGTAAAGAACCTTCAATGTCCCAAACTCTTACAGTCTTTCATAGTATGAGTTCCCTCCTTGTCTAAAAGAATAGAGAGAATTGCTGTCACACTCTAGAATTTCGTGTGGAAATACAGAAATAACAGAACTCAGTGTTAGGCAGACTTCCATTGAAATAGGAAGAATATTCACAACCTTGCAGCAAAAGTTATTTGTAGAAAACGGGGGAAAAAAAAATAAAAAAGACAAAATAAGATTTGGGGACTTTGGGAATAAAATAGCATTGAAATATTAGTTACAGTGTTATAAAAGCACAGGGGAGTTGTACCAAGAACACTGCAGCTGCAGCAAGATCTCTTGAATCAGGTTTCAGACAGCTCAGTATCTGGGTGCACAGGGGAGAAACATGAGCTATTAATTGCAATATTAATCATATACTGCCACCGCAGCAGTGCAAGGTAGCACTTCACCGCATGTTCACAAAGACCAAATGTCCCCTCAGTAATTTCTGCAATTGCTGAATTCCTTGCACCCCTACAGGACCTCATTTTCAGGTTAAAAAAAAAAAAAAGAATTTCAGTTGGGCTGCCTGAGCAGATTCCCGACCAAAATTCAGCACAGCCACATAACCTTAAACTCACTTTCTGAGTATTAAGTGCTAGACATAGGACAGGAAGAAAGATCCTGAGGAGTTTCTCCAGTCACCTTTCCTTTGCATGTTTTGTCCTGCCTTCTTTTTTATTCTGATCACAAGTGTATTCCTGTCTTGATCTCATCCTCTCCCTCACCAACACCTGCTGTCCTGAGACATGCCCAGCCAATGTCCTCCTTTTCCTATCCCACCACAGAATGCCAGTTTAATTTTGGCTTCCTTGAAATAGGAATGTGATAAGAAACCAATCACTAACAGTATCTTCTCATTTTACACTCCAGTGTACCACCTCCCAAAATGGTACTAAAGCATTTTACGATCTATAATCCTAATCTGCATCTGTGAAAATCCCTTGCAATAATTAGTGTGCAAATAACCACTCATTCACTATGCTATTCACTGTCACATGTTCAGGTCACTCCCCCAGCTCTTCCCTCTGAACTCACTGAATTTTATAGCCATGCAAGAAGAGTCACAAAAAGTTCGTGGTGTATCCCCTCAAAGAGGCACCAAAGCACTGAAATGAATGTGATCAGCCCCATGTATCATCAGCTAAGATTCCTTTCTCCAGTCACACAAATGCAAAATATAACCTCTCTTTTCCTTTCAAACAAGGGACACTCAGAGTAGCTGGAAGGCTCAGGTGATTGGAAACAAGACATTAAGGCATTTATCTATGAGACACAGATCAAATTCAGACCAGATTAGTCTTAAATGAAAGTCACTACCATGTGATGACTGCTCAATGAAAGCTGATGTTCTCAGACATCCAGATCACAGAAACTGCCATCACAGTGGTGGGTAGCTTTGGCAAAGACAAAGGACCGCATAGCCTGGTTAACTAAAATATCCTCTAGTGTCCTGAATGTTTCCCTGGCCATGTAGACTGGGGCTGAAATAAATACATTGGCGGGGTAGCTCACAGAAAGTTGCATTTTTACTAGTTGTGCTGTATCTGTACTGGGGATAAACAGAGGGCTTTCAGTCTCCCAGGGCTGTCAATCTGTCATCTTCCACACACACACAGAGAACAGGTTTTGCCTTTTAAAAGAAAGAACACTGTGAACAGAAACTCGTCATTAATCAAGGAAAAAAAAAAAAAAAAAAAAAAAGCAGAGTCAAGTCACCATCTCTACATTTGGAACTCTATTCCACTTCACAAGCTGTGGATAAAGAATATAAAGTAGAATCAGAAAGTTTGTCCTTAGAGAAAGGAAAATGAAACACTTAGGTCTCTGTGTGGGATATGCTGGTCTGTGGAAGTTGAATAAACTGGTACAATACACAATGCTATGACTCACAGTGCCGGATGGAAGAGCACTGTATGCTATCCATCAAACATTCGCTTCAAGACAATCCTTAAAACTTTGAACACAGCAGGATGAGAAGATCACAAACCTCTCTGGAATCTGTGCATGCTGCTAGGCACTCTACCTGCCTTATTGCAACCATGGTTATAAAAACTCCTTCATGTGCTAACCTGAAATAAATTAATGAGACTGCTTATAATTTTTGACTGGATAGGTAGGCTTCCACGTTCTGATCCCAAAGACTTGTTGGAGTACTCTTTGTTAACATAAGCCAATAGAAAAACCTATCTTCTCTCAGATTTCATTGTAAATCAGGCATGACTCAAATCCCTGACAGCTGATGATTAAAAAATTACAGTAAAAATAATTTTAACGTAAGTGCTTGCTAACAATATATTTTTAATCATTTTATTACTGACAACCCCCTCTGAGATCTATAGTATATAGATAAAACAATAATTAGTGTAGGCAAAAGCAAAGACTGATTTAGAGAGATGTTGTCAAGAACAATTTTTGGAACTCAAAGCTTGACACATTTTCAAAATTAAGTTGATTAGTCATTGAAATCCATCATGAGGCAAAGTGTTGGTTAAAGACTTAGACTTCAAAAATAAAGACTGAACTGAATGATTTTTCAGACCCTTGATTTAGCTGAGCGCAAGTGTGGTCACTTAACAGAGGGTATTGTGGGATGACGCTGTTACTGACTGTGTTGCAGAGAAAGCGAACAAATGATCCCTTCTAGTGGCTGTAAAAGGTCTATCCAGAACTCTCGTCAACTTGTATGGGTACTTTGCATTTTTACCGGTTGGGCATTTTAATATACATTTTTAGCTTCCAAATTCTTTGAAAACACCCTCAGAAAGGCTGGGGGGAAGTATTGAGATCTGGCCCAACCTAGCAAGCCATTACCATCAGTCATGATTGAATGAGGCCCTGATTTCAGTGGGACAATTCATAGTACCAGGTGGAGAGCCAGTGTTGCTGAACAGGGCTTTCATTGATTATATAAAAACACCAACCAAATAACTAGACCTGAAGTGCTATAAAATGCATCATGCGAACATGTTGAAAAATAGGGGGAACATATACTCTCTAATCTCTCAGGTACAATAATCTGTAGATGTTACTTGTACCCTCAAATGTAAAAATGTAAGCAGAAGTGAGATTTTAAGCAGACTATACTCCTTATTAAATTAAATATTTAGCAATTCAGAATTAACAATTCTAATCATAAATGCCAGGCAACCACTTTTGAACTGCTACCATAGCTAATTACTCCAGTGGGAAAGGAAATAGGAGAAAGGGCATTTCAGCTGTGCAAGGACAGGTTGTCTCTGAATCTATATTTTGTCCAAATAAAACCTGTAGTTAGACGGAGTTCATGGGAATCTTAACCCTTCATCTATAGGAACCCCAGGGTTTCTGATAATTGTTGACTTCTTCTTCCTGCTGAATATACTAGTGATTTTCTCCAAGACTAACATAATTTATATTTATAGTTTTCTTCTTGCGCTTCATCATTGTCTATTATCTCCTCTGGGAAAATGATTTAAAGATATTGTTGTTTTAATGGTGCTATTGCTAGTGCTATCATTATAGTGGTGCCGCATAGTCAGCAGTCGTTAAGTGCTGGCACTCAGCGGGCACTGTAAGAGGAGTAAAAAACTAGCCACTGCCTCTCATTGGAACACCAAAAATCAGAAATATGTGCCGAATTATTGTGAATAGGACATAAAAAGTATTTTGGAGTTTCATGGAAACCAAAATCTTGCTGACTTAGAAAGTCTCAAGATCAGGTCCACTAGAAGTTACTAAGATATGCTTCTTTTGGGTCAGAGTCATTCTTAAATACATCCTTGATGTGCCTGAGTGTAGAAGAGAACCCTGCCCTTCTTGTCTGGAGGATGAGAAGCCAAGAGAAGAGAGGAAAAGACTGGAACGTGAAGAAAAACAGGCTGAGATCCTAGAGATTTCCTCAGGGTTCCTGGCGCAGTTTTGACTTAGGAAGATAATAAGCTACCCAAACCCAGGCTCGAGGTGAAAAATAGCTGGTCCTTTAGACAGCAACACCACTTTGCAAACTGTATCAGTGTTGCTACTGCTATCAGTACTATAATGATGTAGGGGTCCTGTTTGTATCTGAAATGTCCCTACCCAGAAGAGATGACAGTTCAAGAACAGGATGGGATAATGCAAAGACATATCCATCCAGTCGTTGAACCTGGAGAAACTACCTTCTTGTAGGCTAAATGAAGATCTATAAACACATTTCAATCTCCAAGAAAATATTGCTGAGAACCTGAGGTCTGTGATTTGTTTGAGGGAAGTGGCATCTGGAAGGAGTTAGGCAAAACAAAGGATGTGGGCTTATTTACGGCACATAAAAGGATGGTAATATACTATAATATATTTTTCACAGCTGATGAAGGCTAGCATTGCATTTGTCATAAGTATTCTTAAACTGTTCTTCTGTCCCCTAGTCCGTCATTACTGAGATAAAACGGACAGTAATACGGCTCAGCTGAGTAAGCGATATCCATGATAATAAAGAATCACCCCAGTACAGACAGAAAACGAAGCAGCCAAGTTCATTATAAAAACTGCCAGATTATTCTATATAAAATGTAAAGACATTTTCCTTGGACCTGCATTGAAATGAAAAGAATTTCAGAAGCCAGTGGAGATATATTTTTAAGACTAAAATGAACAATCAGGACAGGTAAAATATTTTTCTCACATAAATGGCTCTGTGAACCTTCTTTTCAGGAAACAAATTCTGTAAAATGTTTCCAGGTAAACCCCACTAATTCTGCTCTACAAAGTTTTAATTTTTCAACACTCTCCAGACTATAATAAAATTATTAAATGTATTACAGTATCCTTTCTCATATAGCATTGTCTTTCACAATGCTGTTTTTTCCAACTTTTCTGATTCGTTCCTATAAACTTATTTTAGAGAAAGAAGAAATATTCTAGGTATTACACAACTTAAACCGGATATAAGAAATGCAAGCTTTAAATTTAGAACTAAAAAAAAGAAGAATAGAATAACTTTATACATGGCTCCAACATCCTGACATACAGTAATTCAGAGTGAGTCACTTGCCATCTAGGAAAGACAGAGTAAGTTAATTCAACTGCTGATAAACTCTGGGCAGGAGTTAACCTACTTTGAATAAGATATATACACATCTATTCTTGGAGTAGGTAGCCTTTTCCATTTTAGTAGCTTATTTTAAAAACTGGGAATTGAAGAGAATACTTCAGCTCTAAAATGAACATAAAAGTGGAAACTTAGGGCTTTATGGTAGATACCTGAAAGTCCAAATGAAATCTTGGAGTTAAAGTACACAGAACTGAGGCAGTAATATTCTAAGAGCAACCGGAAAATAGCTGTTGGACCCCAGAGACAAAGTCTTTATGAGTTTGTAAGATTTATCTGATGAGACTTTCCACTTTGGAAGAGAAGTTTAGTAGCGGCTTATGAAAGATTGTTCTAATAGAGAAAGCTTTTGTGGAGTGACATGAGCAATCATTATACCCGACATCAGTTATGACTTGTGAGTCTGCTGAGTATGTATTAATGTGGCTTGATTAATTTCCCTTGGGGATGAAATCTGCCTAAAACTATAGACAAGATGGCACCCATGAATTTTTAGCAATTGTTTCTGCAAAAGTATCTTCAGAGCATTAACAATTCCTCGGTTTTATGACAGAGGAAGAAATAATTCAATATCTATTCCTCCTTCTTTGAGAGGTCATATATCCCTAACCCAGCTGATAAATTTACATGGTAGGCTGAAGAAGAGAGAGCTGTATTTTGTTTAGCATCTTTCCCTGCCCCGTTGCAGATAATGCCAGAAAACCTCTGACAGATGTGACCTTTCCTTTTCAGGTGGGCTGTCGCTGATCAGCAGCGTAGCCACAGGTACAAAGTGCACATACCTGGGCCCCAGCTTTGCTTTCAGTTGGTAGCCAGTGAGACTGCAAAAATAAATGGAAGTATAGCGCTGGACTTGAAATGTCTTTAATCATATTCTTGTTCCCTTGAGTATGGACTGATTGATTGCAGATTCCAATTTTCATTCCTGGCTATCATTAAAATTTGTGAAGGTAAGGTTGAATCATATACTGGGCTTCTTGAGCCTCTTTCTTATTCAAATCATAGCCATCTCTTGGTTAACAGCAAGAACCTGAATATATTCCTTTTTAATGGATAAATGTGCCGGAGGAATGGGTAATGTTTTTTATATTGTCACTTACTCGTGGTTGTTTATGCTCAGGGTTGTTTTCTTTAGATCATTTTATATTCAGGCAGACTCCTTAGCTACCCTCATATGTATCAATTTCCAATTAACAAGAAGAGGTGGAAACGTGTAAGAATTTGGATCTCATAAAAGTTTTGAATACACCACTGTAACACCAACAATTATTACAGGGAGAGTTAATTGCTCTCCTCCAAGCCAAGCCTAGCTTTAATTTCAGTAACATGTTTTGCAGTAATCTATATTGGACATTTATGCCTGGATAAGCCAAACAAAGTCACTACCAATCCCAGCAGACCTGCTAAACACTACAGAGCTCTGTGTTACTTAAAAGTAATTTTTGATTTATAAGCTTTATTTATTTCACTTTAAGGTTTTCTCAAATAGGTTTTCTTTCAGATAAGAGTTCAGCATTCAGCAATGTCTGGTATTGAGAATCTAATGGTAATCTCAAGAATAATACTTCCATTAAGGGAGGGAAGACTTAATTCTCAATTTATTGTACTTCTAAATAATTAATTTGCCTCCAAGGCACCTTAATAAACTGATCACTGGATGTGGCACAACTGGACGTAACATCACTGTGAAAGGTCTTGAGGCTATGGACAACTTGCATGTCATTACTCTCCCTAAATGAATCACACCATCCAAATGAAGTTGTTGAAATTTTGTCAGTAATGGGGCCAGAGTTTGACATTTACAAATCCATTTCTGATGACTGTTTTGTATGACATGTCTCCTCTGCCACCTCCAAATCACTTAAACCTTGTAGAAAAAAGCATAGAAAAGACATAGTCAAGTGTTTCCAGGCCTAACACTTGATAATGCTCACAAACTGCGTGCTCTTTAAAGGTTTTCAAGAGGAAATCATCCAGCTGTGCATTTCTTTTTATGTACAAAACATTGCCATGTCACTTGTGCCAACCACAACATGCTAAGACTGAGTAAAAGCTGGATGAAAAGTGCAATGTGATTTTGGATCACATTGATTTTACTTTCAGTTTGTTTCTTTCATCCATTAACATTTTACAAACATTCTACTCATTGAATTTTAAATGTGCATGTTTACCCAATTAAGCCACAAATATATGCAGGTTTACCTAATAAGGGAACAGAAGCAATACTGTATGGTTTATCCTACTGATTGTGGCCAACTATTTAGCCCAAAAAGTCACTGCTAAAATGATCTCTCTAGATGGCCCATGTATCTATTATCCTTTTACATTCATTTTTCTATCAGCTTCTAGTTTTCACTGCATAAGACTAACACCTCCTAGACCTCATCTAACTCAACCGTTCTCTACTGTTGGATCTCTGCTGTACTTCAGTGGCCACACATGCCCTAAGGTCATTTTTCCATTTTTCTCCCAATTTCTTATGAATCTTTGAAGAGCATGTTGAGCACCCTTTCAGAGATTTTCCAAAACCTGAACGAACACCTTCAGTTGAGTTCAAGCTCAGCTTTAGTGTTGTGGACTTTAAAGCTCTACATGCTTTCAAATCACTGCAAGCAGCCAGTACAGGTACGATAATCTAAAAAGAATTGGCTGATCAGTACAGAAATGCAGTGTATCTCTGTAAGTCCTCAGAAACTTCTGAAGTCTTGCTGTTATCTTCCTCAACGGCACAAAATGATGTTTGCTCTTATGTTTCTAATGAGAAATATTGAGCACGAAGCTGTGACAAATGGCATGGGGGTAGAATATGACTAGTAAAAAGGCTTCTAGGTAATGTGGAAAGATGTATTTGCTTAAACCCATACATACAGAAAAAGTGTTGCAATAACTTGTTTGAAACTAAACAGTTCTGAGGAGTTTAACACACTCACAATCAACAACAGACAAGGGATCTGTCCTTCACATATTAGCTGCCTCCCAAAGCCCAGCTCTCAATGCCCCTTGCTTTAGCCAAATAGTGTCTTACCAAACAAGACTCTCTTAAAATAGACACCTTTACAGAGCAGTTTCTTTGATGTTTAGGCAAACTTGGAGACCAGTTTCTTTCTGGGCTGGACCCTGACATAAGGAATGCATAGTACAATGTACTTTTGAAGGGATGGAATTCAGTAAAACAACTTACTTCAAAACAAGGCCCTGCCTCACTCCTTCCTGAAGGCTATTCCCATGCTGTATTTAATTTGTCAACTATTTTGTCTGCTCAAAGAAAAAATAAGACAGGATTTGGTCAATAATAGGGAATGTGCTCTTTAAAACTCACAGGCTATTTTACCAAAACTGCAGAAATGACAAGCAGACCAAAGCAATAGCCCATCTTTGGATAAAGAAATGGAAAATTCTAGCCTAAAAGGTGGATTTTGCTGAGAATGGTGGTCAAGTGAGAACAGGATGCTCAGGATGGGAAATGCCACAGAGCGCTCTGTAATCACAAAAACCTGTCACTAACTCTGATGACAGAAGGGCTGGAGAACATGAGCAAGAACTGCAGAGGTGCCCCTGGGGACCGATAATCGCAGGGCTGTTGCCCTGTTGCCTGCCCTGTTCCCATCATGCACCACAATTAGCTGGGTGAATCTGGGGTGCTCGTATTTGGAAGCTATTACCCTAGTCTACCTGTGCACACATGATACGCAGCAGTGAATCCCCATCCTTTTTAGACTCTCTACCAGCCCCACATTTGCATCTGAAAAGCAGCTGTATGAAAGCAAACTGTTCAAAAGCATCAGTAAGACTCTCAGCATTGTCGCCTTCTCTCCAGTCCACGTGTCCATGGTTTGTTAGGAGAGCATTGGTCGCTGCTTCTCTGTGGAATTAGTATGCTCTATAAAAGCCTCTGTGAACACTAGGCAGTAAAATAATACATTGAGTTGAAATTTGCAGCACATTTTACTGAGATATTTTTCAGAAGTCAAAATACAATGAAGACCCTGTCATTGGTATTATTGGATAACACCAAGAAAACCTGAGTCAATACAATACTCAATTTTCTCTAGGATCTCCAACCTTGAGAAGCCAGATCTTCAAGGCCTTGTCTTGCTAAGGCTCATAAAATAATCAAGCAGATTTTCACAAAGGAAGCAAAAATGCAGAGGGGTGGAAAGTTGGGTGGGAGCAGCAGGATAATGAGAATCCTTGACTATCTGATCTTTCGCCTAGAAAAATTTCATTTAAATCTCTTAAAATTCCCTTGTGCTCTAGGAGAATGGTTGAAAGTTCTGGAAAAAAAAAAAAAAAGAGGGAAGAGAGAAAGATTTGTGCTGGTTAGAAATATGTATTTTACTATAACATAACTATATTTTACCTACTATTCAAATACCATGGGAAAATACATTAGATATGAATTCTAACTTATAGCATTGGAATACTGCTAATTTAGGATATTTTACTGTGAGATGATACATTATGCTAGACATCTGTCAGTCATTATGAACAAAATTAAATGATAGCCTGCGTTAAAAAATGTTATGATGGGCTTAGCAACACCCAAAACTATAATGGGAAAGTTTTAACAGGGAATGCGAAGAGGGTAGAGGCGTCTAGTAGAGTTTCCGAACCAAACTTTCTTGAATTTGACAGAGATTTATTTGACACTTTATTCAGAGGTTGTAATTATCAGGATAAAGACTGTACCTTCCTTAAGTTCCAAATACCTCTCGGGCTGGAGGGAAAGACATTACTATGGGGTCGCCTCCCTCTTTCTGCTGTTCAATTTAGCTTACATTTAAAAGATGTGCAAGAGGTAATATAAATATGCTTTGCTCTTGATTGAAAATGCAAAAGACTATAAAACATTTAGAGCTCTAAAAATGTGAAAGCTGGAACAAAAATAAATCCATTCATGTCATATAACATAAAAATGATTTCAAACCTGATGTGTAAGTTTAAGTATTTGTCAGGATGCCAAGTACAGTAGAAGGACACATAGAGTGAACTACACATAGCAGTTCAATAGATACATAGCTGAAGGAAAAGTGGGGTCATGCGCACATCTCGCCTATACCTTTCAAGCTTGAACTCTTCAGTCAAGGAAAGAATAGCAATCAAAATCCTCTTTGTTGCTTTTTAATAGGAATGTGACTAATGGGAAAGGATGAAATCCCCCAAGAATCCCTCTGGAAGATATGGAAACTAACTGGAAACTGTCACCGCACAGGTGACTGTATGGCAGTGGGACCCACAACCTCACAGCAGTGAAATGGAGTAGCGACCTGGTGCTGCACATCCGCCATCACCTAACAACCTCTCTCACACTCCTGATGCAGCAATTTGCAGTGCTGGTCACCGGAGATACTTGTGAGACTGCCATGGAGGTTTAGGGGGTAGCAGGCATTAGTCCTCCTCTCTCCCGCCCTCCCAAACCATTCAGAAGTTACCTGGCTTGAACTGATTTTTACAGTGTTATTTCTATAGCTCCCCGCATAAAGGATGGCATCAGATACCCATGTACCCCCCACCCCTACACCAAGATTAATTGGTACGTCTTTTACATTTAAAATGTTCACATAAGAAGAAATGGCAATTTAACATAATGCAACAGAAGCTGGGCCAGCACATTACTTTCCTTCACCTTGCTCAGAAGAATTTCTCAAGTTTACTTGGACCCAGTATGTGGCCCATCCTTCCTGAAACACCCGGTGGCATGAGATCTGCCTGACCCAGCTCCCATCCTTCTCGAAGTTCAAACAAAGAGCCAGTGTTCACTGAAGCACATCAGTTTATAGCTCACAGTAAGCATGCAAGTTGGTTTCTAGCCACTCCACCCAAATGAAGTACGGGGGTTTCCACGTGTAGAGATTTTTTACTGTTCCTTTTTTTTGGGTGTGTTTTTTTTTTTTTTTTTTTTTTTCCTGTGAAAACATGAGGGTTTGCTTAGAGCAAACCTATCAATTGCCACGCATTGACTGGAAAGGATTTTGAATCACAGCAAACCTTCGATGAACCTGGATTGAATGTCGAGTTTGAAATAAAACCTGTAAGTTTCCAGTGGCTTCAGGTTCTGTTGCAACCATTATACAATATCTCTAATTACAATCTGCCATGCAGAAAAGAAAAACTAATTAAAAAAAAAAGGTTAAAAATTTCGCAGGAAATTTATTTAAACAGAAACTTCATCACCGGTGCCTTTATCTGTTATCCCAAATGTTTATTAGGGTCCTGAGGCTCTGGAAGCATACGGACCTCCAGTGCTTTCAGAGACAGAGAATAAGGCCTTTACTGGATGGCATACCTGGAGCCTGGGTCTGGGGAAGAGATCCTGCTTCACGACCCACCCGGTGTCAGAGTACAGGCCTGCCTGGAAGGTTGGTTATTTATTAGATGTGGAAATGACAGCATTAACGGCAATAGCGTTTATTACAATTTCAATTCCGATCAATGAGACTTCACCGGCATTACGAACCAGGCAAGTGTTGCCAAAGCGAAAGGAGCAGAGAAAAAACCACAAACCCTGGCTCGCAGATGCAGCCAGCCTGCCTGATGCACGACGATAACGCAGCTCTCGCCCCCCGGTCGATAACGCGTCTCTAGCAGCCGGCACCGCCGGCGAATCACACCCGGTGCGGCTGCACTTTCCCCCTGCAAACAGCTCCTGGGAC
>NW_020799097.1:59414980-59417187 GCF_003259725.1 Athene cunicularia | reverse complement strand
AGGGCAGGGCAGGGGGGCAGCACCTCCCGGGCGGTGCCGGGGCGCGGCGGGCAGTGGGGGCTCGTGTGCTGGACTCTGAACCCGCTGCAGTTTACGGAGCATCTTTGGTTTGCTTAGGGTGAATCTGTAGCGTGAACGTGGTGTTCTTACCTGTTTGCGGTGTAAAGTACTACGTGAAGGACTGGCTGAAGTAGACTTTAGGCTCCTTTTTTGTGTGTTTGTCTGCAATTACACCGGGTGCATCAGTTGGATAAGCGTTTGAAAGCTTTATCGTAGGATACTGATTTGAAAAGTGCTATTAATAAAAGTATCTACCCTCATATGAGACTTAGAAGCACAGTTTTCGTTAAGGACTCCTGTAGTTAGGAGGCTTTTTTTTTTTTCTTTTTTTTTTTTTTACCCCGGTCCTCCTCTAAATTAGTTTTTAATTGAGACATTTGAGATGTCATTGATGAAGAAACGCGCTGAAGCAGTAAGAGAAATTGTGCTGGTCTGAACAGAATACATCCCTCCTATGTGGCTGACTTTGATGTGTATAATTTAATGTCTGTGTATCAGAATTGTAAGATTACGTAAGCACCTATAAGCCCTTTACCAGGGGGAGGGAAGTGTACCATATATGCAGCTGGTATGTTGTAAGAATAGCTAAAATAAAATATGCCCATGCGTAACATCTTTGCATTCAAAACCATCCTGAAATCAAACCAGGGATTTTTGCTTTGCTGTAACTGGTCAGGCTAACGTTAACACCAAAGGTAACTCTAATGTAAAGATTTTCTAGGACCTTGTTTACTGGCATAAGAAGAGTAGGAAGTTCTGATAACTTGTATGGTCCGTGGTATTTTATGCTGAAAATGCTGGCATGCAGCCCTCTTTGGAACTGCAAGTACAAGAAGCTGGGCTCTTACCCTGGGGTATGTGTTAGGTAAGCAGAGAAGAATGTTCAATATCCTTCTGACCAGAGTAGGTGAAGCTTGTCAAGGAGTTGAACAATTGTATCTAGGAAACATGAGATTAATTTTTTTTTTTGTTTTTTTGTATAGTATGTTAGCAGCTCGAAACTTCAGTTTCTATTGCCAAGCATCAAAAATACTGATGTGTTGCACCGGTTGGAGGTTTATTAATTGGAGACTTGCTCAGACTTTCCTGATGGTTTGCAGAAACAGATTTGTTGGTAGCTGGTGCTTTCACTTCACTCAGTTTAAAGAATGGTGCTCGGACTCTTAGTAAATACATTCAATATCCACATGTAGAGCTATGCCCTGCTGAACACTTGCGTATGGTTAATCTTGGATTGAGGGCTCTGAATTTGATAACTACTATAAACTTTGTTTTTGTTTCTTATTCTAAGTCAGTCCCTGAAGCGTTTGTGTCTTTGTTGATGAGACATCTTTATCCTGGTGTTAGTGGATACAGGACACAAAGGTTGGGGTTCATATGTCCCTACCAGTGGGGGCTTCTTTGTAGCCTACAATGAGATGTTTCTGTGTTTGGTGCACCCAGGAGCATCTGTTTTCTTCGTAGTCATCTCCTGTTTAACAGGAGTACTGTTTTTCAAGCATCTTCCTTTGACTGCCTTTCCCCCTCCTCACCTTAATATAGCAGTCTGCACTTTCCCATGTTAAACTGAATCTAACTCATTTTCAGCTTCCTTTTTAAAATAATAATAATAATAATAATAATAATAATAATAATAATAATAATAATAATAATAATCTGATTTCAAAGAATTTAAACCTGTTAATTTTTCTTTACTTTTAATGACGCTATTAATTCATTCTGGACTTTTCACAAATCTTTCATCATAATTTGATTATTATTTCCTTTTTATGATGCTTTGTACTACTCCTGAATGTGAATGTTGGCCAGATCTGTAATTCTTCATATAAATTTTGATATGTTTATTAAGGGTCTAATCAAATTACAGAGTATGACTTCTTTGAAAGTTGGCCTTCTGCACAAGTGTGTGTGCAATGGTTGTTATCTGTTCTTCCTCATAACATATTCCATGAAAGCAAATGAGAAGGCAAGAGGAGGAGCAGCAGCAAGTTAGAAAAAGGAACAAGACACATCTTGTAATTTGTTGCTGTCTTAAAAATTGTATATCATCTCCACCCCCTTTGCACATAGTAGAAACACTGTGTATTTTGTCTTTCCCCACAGATCTCAAATGAAAAAAACCCCAAGCAGCTTCTCTCTACCCCCCC
>NW_020799097.1:59400292-59414930 GCF_003259725.1 Athene cunicularia | reverse complement strand
AATCCACAGTGTAATGTTTTCTGGTCTCTGTGGATTGTTTCTTTACACCGCTGCTTTCCATGACCCTTCAACTTGGGTGCGTGCCTGTCAGAATCTAGGCCAAAATGTTTTGGCAGTGAATTCTCTGTTGAAGTCTAGCTATTCCTTTTATAGCACCTCCTTTCATCTGCAACTCCTACAGTTCGATAAAGAACAAGTTCAGCTTGTTTTCACAACTTGATTGCTTTAAACTTATATTTTTTGAATATTATTTTTAGCAATTTACATGTTTTCAAATTTTGGAAAAAATATTTCAAATTTTTTTTGAAGAGCACTGCTGGCTTGTCAACTAGCTGATGGAAATATGCATTGCACTGCCTCCAATGGTGTCTGTGCAACTGTGTGGCTTAATACTAAATGGAAGAGATGAGAATAAAAATTCTAGAAACGCATCAGTTCACCTGAAGTTATTTAAGTGTGGTATTTTAGACCATAGGAATAGTTAAGCATCAAAAGGAGGACTGTATGTTTTATAAGTTCATGTAATTTATTAGTTATTCCTCACACTTTCTCATGCAAAGTAGTTACAGTGTCACAAATGAACAAGCAAAAGTAAATATTTCTGGATGAATCATCTTCCCCTCCTCCTTGATAAAATAGTTATAGTCTGTCTTTGGGAGAGAATCTAACTCAGAAATTTAATATTGTAAAGTCGAAGATATTATTTGTTTTAAAAGGATTTTCTAATTAAATATACTTACAGAAAAATATACAAAAATTGGAATAAGCATATCTAAATTTTTAAAATTTGTAATCATGTAGTAGAAGAAATTAAGTGCTTTTTGAAAATCTTTTAAAATACTTTTAAGTAATTAAACTCACATTAGCCCTTTGCTGTCAGAAGAGTTGCTTCAGTCATATTTTATCCTTGAATGCGCTACAATTTGCATGTGATATACAAGAGACACTTGTACAGGTAGGCATATATGTATAAGAGACTTCTCGGTAGCTTTTTTTTTTTTTTCGACCAAGCTGTTAAAATATATTGACAAATTATATGGAAGATGAGTGGAATTAAAAGTGAAGTTATTTCTTGCTTTCACCCTCTCCTTTGCAAATGTTTTCCTTTCCTTTATACATTCAGCTCCTTCTATGGTACTGCTGGTTCAGAGATCGCTTGTCTATCTGTATTTTCAGATGAAATATTACAATTATAAAATGTATATAAATTTTCAAAGTGGAGCTTAACTGGTTCAGATGGGATTGAAAGCACCCAGAACATGGTGACTCCAGAAGTATTTTGTTTTCTTTGTTTTGTCTGAGAAATCACAGTGCTGCTTGATCAGATTGGTAGTGATGTAAACAATGCCTCTTAAACCAGTTGATGTCTTGTCCTTACTTAAGGTCTACTTAAGATAATTAAAAATAAAAAATTTAAAAAAGGGGGGGAGGTAAGAAATATGCACAGGATAGCCAGAGGTCCACCTAGCCCAGTATCCTGGGCTTTCAGGGGAGAGGGATTTTGGCAAGGTGAGTGACTTCCTCTGAGTACTGTCTATCCACAGAGACAATGTGTTGGTATTTAATGTTGTAAGTGGATTCTTGTAACAGTGTGCCTAATAATCTTCCGCCTGTATTGCTTTTAGCGTTCGCCTCACTTTGACATCTATATGGTGTGTGGAAAAAATCTATGGTCCTTTGTTTTTGAAATTGCTAGTTGTATTTTGTATCTCCTAGCTCTTGTATTAAGAGATGATTCATAATTTCTCCCAATTTACCTTCTTCATGCCATGCAGGATTTTTTCACTCTCAACTATTCCTTTTCTAGTTGGTAAAGTCCAGTTGTAGCTACTTGCTATGAAGGTACCATTCCATATCTTCTTTTCATCCTTTATCTGCTTTCTCTTTCTTTTCCAGTTTTTACATTGCTCAGAGTATCCAAGAGACAGCTGCCTGATGGATTTATATAGTGCTTAATAATGGTTTCTGTTCTGTTCCCTATCTGTAGTGTGATCGTTTCTGCCATTTGCTTTGCTTTTTTGTACCATTTGTCCCACTCCGGATTGTGCGCTGACGCTTCTGTGGAACTAACTATCTATTTAATTACTGAAGAGTTGCGATCTTGTGGTTGAATGATGGTTTGTGGGGTGTCTGTGTCAGTGGACAGCAGGACACTTGGAAAGAGGAGAGTCTTTAACCAGCCCTTTGGTGGTGGTGGGGGGGGACAGGGGAAGAACTTTTAAGCAAGGCTCTGAAGGATCTGTGACCTCGCCGTTGGATGTCTGGGAGAGTTAACCTGTTTAATGCTTACCACTGTGGTTTGTCTCTTCTTTCTGGAATACTGTTAATACAGGTGAGTTAAAAAAGAGTTTATCCTCTTACATGCAAAGATTGACAGTATCTGGATTAACATGTAGAATCTGTAACACTGCTGTATAGTTACTTCTTGCCCTGGAGCCTTATGGTGTCTTTGTATGACCTCTTTAGTTGGAAAACCTTTAGGTCATCTTGACTCTCAGGAGTTGGATATGTCACAAAGTGTCAGCTTTGCTTTGCATTAGCATTTGTTTTGGTGAAATCTCTGCTCTTCCTTTTGCAACACGAATCCTGTTGCATGTGTAATAGGAAACTTCCAAAACTATTGCTTTAGTCCTGATAACTGAGTCACTCAGGACACACCTTATGTTTTCATGTGCTGATGGGATCCTATCTGTCATAGTTTATTATTGTCATGGAAAGATGCCTTTGTAGTGCTGCTCCCAGAAACGTGCATTCAGATTTGGAGCTTCAGTTAGTCTGCTGATGCTGTTAAGCTAATTTAAGTTACTGTTGCCACAGAGGGGGGCATTTCCATCCCTTGAGTGATGGTGCTAGATCTGACCACCGTGTGGCCTGTGGGTGAGTTGATTTGTTTATGTGAATCTTCTTGGAGGAAAGATAGGGCTTGGGATTAGTTTCCTTTTGATTGGTGAGTTTAGCTGATTTGCGGATGTGTGGCCACATAAATTTGATGTATGGGAGGATGGGGTCTGATGGTGGGATGGCTCTGTTTGACAACAAGCTGTAATCGCGGCACAGCTCGTGTAAGGTGAACCTGTGTTGTTTTGAGTCATGTTGGCTCTACGCTATGCTCTCTGTGCAGTGCTTCAATCGTTTGAGGACGTGCAAAGAGGAGGCGGGAGGGCACAGAAGAAGGGTGGGAAGAGAGGCCTGGAGTGCTCTCTGGAGCTGGAGGGGTTAGGCTGGCTGAAGGCGATTGAGATTGTGTTCTGGCTGACTGCATGCATACCCATGACTCAGTGCTAGTGTCTCTTTCCCTGACATGCATCTTTGAGTGAACTGGGCTTAAATATGTTCTTTCATTATAATAGATAGCTAAGGCATTTATTACAGAAATGTGTACGCAAGAAGTGGCCTATTAATGTTGCTTAGTAGAGAGCAGGTGTGGTGGCAAACAGTAGAGGGCTTGGAGGAAGTGACACCTAGGTATCAGGCTAGAATGAGAGGTTGTTGTGACACTTAGTTTGGGGTGCAGCAGAAACTGGTTTAAAGCCCAGTTCTGTGTTGTTACCTTTTCTGCCACATGATCTGTCCTTCCCCATCCCATAGGGTTGTTCAAATAGGATTGCCCATGAGACATGTGGATGTGGGTAGAAGACAAATGGCCGTGTTTTTAAGGCCAGGGTGAGCCAGAGGAGTGGTAAATGACATTGGTGAGAATTTTGTAGTGTCTGGCTGAGCATAAGGTCCTGCTGCACCTAAGTTTGTAGGTCAGAAAGGCCATTATCTCATGCTGCTTCCTGCTTAGTCTTGACTACAGGTGACTTTATACAATGTAGTTTAAAACTATGCAAACCTACCCAGTTTGAAGTCACTTATAATGCATACTTACAATGTAGTCTAAAGTCACAGTCTACTCTTACCAGGAAGCTGTATAGCTGAGAGTCATGTTTGCTTTTTCCAGAAGTTTTATAAATATTAGAGGCTAACAGAAACATACTGAAATCTTTTCCTGAACAAGAAGTTATTAGTATTTATGTCAACTCAATGCTGTGTTTGAAAACAAAGAAACAAGCAAAAAAGCCACACACTGCCCCAGCCCCCCAGAACACTGAATATGACAGAAGAATAGTTGTTTGTTGTAGGGTTTTTTGTGAGTACATGCGCATGTACCCTCAGACTTGAAAAGCTGATGTTGGTGGCATGTGAAACTGTTTTAAATTTGTTTTTTCCTTCTGAATGTTGAACTGCTCAATAACCATTAAAATTGTGGAAATTAAAAGTATCCATTAGAATATTTACACATTCAAGGAGCTCCTTTTAGTTGACTTAATATCTGAAACATTTCTCTCTAAGTAAACTGCGTTTATCCTTTGGAAGATAAAAGCTAAGTATTGGTCAATGAATTTGAAACAACAGAAGTTTTTAGTTTTGCATTTTGTTACTGAAATTTAATTTTGATAACGGAGTTTTTATTAACAAATCTCTACGTGTACTTCAGTTAGGAACGATTTCTTTGTTTATCTAACCAAACCTATTTTGTGATTGCTGTCATGGTCAAATCTTTGCCTTGACAGTGTTTGCACTGTTTTATTTTAAACAGTCTAAAAATATTCAGCAGCATCTAATATATTAGTATGAAAACAATGAACTAATGGCACAGTGCTGCGATTTGTTTTATTTGAAGGACTGCAGACAGAAAGTTCTGTGAAGCTGCTAATCAAGTTAATTTCTGCTGTTGATAGATAAAAGTGGTTGTAGAATTGAAGAGATTCTCTGGTCTAATAGTCTGGGGGTGGGGGGATGGGGTGGGGTAGAAATCAGTATTTTCTATGGGCATGAATTACCTTTAACATGTAAAAACTTGTTTTAAGCTAGAAGGTGTTGTGCTTGGGCTTGTCAGGCATTTGATCTTTTTAAGAAGATCGTAGTATGTATATGGAATTGGCTGATCTTTATGGTAATGCACCAAGTATATGCCTCAGTAAAAGATTTGAGAGACTTAATTTCTTAAGGATTGGTGCTGTGGAGAGATTAAATTCTTTGCTCAGTACTACGGGTAATATGAGGTTATTTTGGTTAGCCGGTGGTATGAAAGATTGGACCCTTCATTTTGCCAGAAAGTCATTTACTTCTGCTACCATTTACCAAAAACATTAATTATATTTATTGAGTAGCAAAGGAAGACATTTCTTGACTATCATGTCATGAACATTCTACTGACTTATGAGACAATGTTGTATACTTTAAAACCAAGTTCTGCTGCAATTAAATTATGGCATTTTCATTCTAATTATTATACACTGGTTACTCAATTTATTCTGAGGTGGAGTTGTATGCTTTCTTTTATGTGTAAACACTTGTTCTGTAACAGTAAAAATGACTGATGAATATTAACCAGAAGTGAAAAATGTTATGAAGAACAACCATAGTTGTAGTACAAATGGATTCAAAACAGCTTAGAATGAAAATTTTGACTGAATTGCTGACTACTTGAATTACTGGGTGGTTTTTTGTTGCTTCCAAATACAGGTTGTGTTTATTTGTGAATCCTATAGTGTGATTTAGGATACCTGTTGCTTTTTAAATGATTTTAAGGATTTAAGTAATGAAAAATATATTGAAGTTCTGAAATTTTAGGCTGCTTTTGTCATCTTCACTACCATGAAAAATAAAAATTATAAGACCTGGTGGAGACTTGCCCCATAGCTGTTAATTTGAAAAATGCTCTGATTTGATATTTTATACCTTAATTATATCTATATCATCTCTGTGTGGTATTAGGCTGGAGTAAGATCAAAATGGGGGAGTATCAGTTGTCTTGGTTCTTCTAATGTTGTCCTGTTTGCCTGTTCTTTGTAAATGTGAAAGCACTTATCAGCCATGAGAGCACTGAAGAAATGTGGCTGAGTTCATGACTTAATACAGCAGAGATAAGTTCTCAGTGCTGACTGCTGTCACTGTACTTAAAATGCTTTAAAGAGACAATTTGTTAAAACCTACTAATCTGAAATACCAAAGACAGTTTTATATTTTGTTAAACTTCAAATTCCTTTGAAGAAATGCATTTTTATATTTGTAAAGACATGTCTTCAGGTATCTCTCAAATTAGTATGCTGAAATCTGAGTATTGTATATGTTTTAAGTATTAACTTTTCATTGCTTTTCATCATGTGTTTTAAGGAGGAGATAATGCTGTTGGTTTAAAAATAACATTAAATAAATAAATAAATCCAAACCAAACTCAGAACCACTGAACCATTTCATAATCCCTTAACCTGTCCCTGAAAAAAGAAGTAGGTTGTCATTTTTCCACCACTCTTATCTCCTCTCCCTACTCCCTCTTTTTTTAAATCTCTTTGGCTCTCCTTGTTTTTTATTGAAAGGGTTTTATAGCAATGTTACAGGATTTCATGATATGATTGAAGGGAGGCAAGGTATATGAGATTCCTTACTCAAAAATGGTTAGTGAGTATAAATATTAGACTTTTCAGGAAATTTACATGCTCCTGAACTACTTAACTGTATCTGTCTTTGTTCATGTGACAGTGTTGTTTGTTGCATTCAGTGTTCAGTTTTTCAGGCTAGAAAATTTCTGGTGAAAGACTTTTCTCTTGTCCACAACGGAAATGTAATAAAACGGTCTTTTCTTTATTCAGAAATTCAGAAAAGCCAAACATACAGTCTTTTTGCAGTTAGTTTTTACTAGTAATCGCTCCTGACCCAACCTGTGAAAATACTAGAAATTGAAGCTAATTCCATAGGTTTGCCAGCTCTTCAGCATCTGAATACTTTGTGTGGTCTTGTTTAGTGGAAAGGTCTATTTGTATTGTTTATTGCATTTGTAAATCTCTGTGGGGTTGGCTTTCCCCTCCTCTTCCTTGCCACCTTTTCTTTCAGATAGTATGACAAACTATTAACAACTCCCACCCCCAAGAAAACCCTTCATCTTCTTGTTACATACACACATAAAGCTACAATGTATGTACATATGTAAGTGTAAAATAAGGACAGAGTATTTCCAGGTGAGAGCAAAACTTTAGCACGTCATGATTTGAATTTCTGAATCAGTTGAAACAAAGCTTGATAATGGAAGGGAATATAATTTTCCTGTTAAATTCAACTAAATAATGGGTGTAATGTCATAGAATGTAAAGGTGATTTTTTTCTGGCTGAAGTGGCTGAAACCTCACAGTGAGAAGTTGTCAGTCCAATTACTTTTTTTTTTTCTTTCTTAAACATTAACTTTTAATATTTTTAAAATAATTCTCTGAGTAGTTACTGGGTTTGGATGCTGTTAATAGACAAGCTGTGTGGCTTTTTTCTTTGATAAAGTTGGTCTGATGCTTTGATTCATCTTGCATAAGTGGGAAGGTGTTGCATTCTTAGATGGTGTGTTATTCTCAGAACATTTTTTTTCCCCCTTTCCTTTCCTTTTGAAATCCCTGTGTACTGATTTGGTTAAATACTACAGTGTAGGTTAACAGCTCTTTCTGAGTCACTTTGAAGGCACGAAGTGCTTCCAGGTCTGCAGCCCTTTCCAGGGATGAGCGAGTTCCTTGCTGGTTTGCGTATCCTGTGTCTGCACAGCAGCAGTTAACTACCAGGCTCAATTTATAGGTTGTTTTAAACACGTTGAAGTAGATATACTCAACAGCTTTTTTGGGGGTGGTGGTTGTTCCCTTTGGCTCTCTTATCTGTATTTCTTTAAGTTTATACTCCAAATGTGCAATTCTTCTGGTGATTTATTGGTGTTTCTGTCAACTGTTGAACAAGGAGTTGCATTAAGTGACCAGCATTTTGGAAGGGCAAGATTATGCTCTCGTTTAGAGAAACTGCACAGATGTTCTTTATGAGCATTCTGAAGAGGGGAGACAATGTACATGGTTTCTGTCAAATTGAAAGTAATGTATTTGAAAATCTTAGGTTGGAGCTTTATGGGCTGTGTGATGAGTCTGTGAACCTGAAAGAGTAGCATTTGCAGATCCTAAGAATACTGAAATGATCTGTTGGATGTCTTTGCATAGTGATAGTATCCAGATGCTAACTATAAACATCTTCCTCTGTTTGCTTAAGCATGGAAATGGGAATGAAAACAGTATTAGATAGTTTGTGTTTTAGGGAAAGAATTTTGGCCATCTGTCTCTTAAAACACCTATTCTTCACTTGTCACCTGAAAGCAACCTTAAGTAATTTATAGGTCAATCTTATTCTATGATGTTGAAGTTAAGAAATTTAGAAAAAAATCTGTTTAATGGACATGAGTGCATGATTAAAAAAAAAAAAACAATCAAAACAATTCCTACACTTGAATGTGAAGCATTTGCATGGTGAGCCTAAAGCTAAAAAAAGTTAGGTAATCGGGAACTGAAGCAAATGCTAAAGAAAATGCTCAAATTTAGGAAGTTTATATATTAGACAGTCCCTAGAAGACACAGGAACAAGAGAATTAAGTTAGTAAATGTTTATTTATCACCTAAATAACATAACAATTGGATTAACTTTGGAGGTGCACTGCAGTGCTTGATGTTGATTGCCTCATAGATACTTTGTTAAATTCTTACTGAATACTGTTCCCTGGGCACTGCATGTATAGTCCTTGGAACAAAACCGTAGTGGAAAGTAGTTTTGGAGAATTTCTTGCCATGAATACTACTTTGAAAATAGGAAAAACATAATATAATCTTACTTCAATTTATGAAATACAGTGGATTCGTAAAGGTGTTACTTGTTATGACATCAAAATCCATATAATTAGCCTTCTCTCAAAGGAAAAGCAAGTGTTTTTGTGTTTGGAGGAAAAATGTTGGGTCCTGGGATCATAACTTTATAATTAAGAATTGTATTAAAAAAACCTCTTTCAGTCATAACAATCTCAAATCCTCTTCCATGTTCTTCCACATTATATCAGTTATTGCCTTGTGGTTAAGGATTGAGTCCTGAGACAGCGGCAGCCTTGAAGTCATGCAACCAAAGCAATGGGTTTGAATAAAAAAGTGTAATGTTAAAAAGTGGCAGAAGGGTCTGTAAATCCATTATGAAAATCTTTAAGTTGATGAGTTTCTTTAATGTGCCATCAGCGAGGAGGATGATTTTAATCTCTTTAAAATGGAAAAGGTGTACTGAGTAAGTTAAGCCTATGCTTGCTACTCATCTTTAGCTTTTGGTACTTTAGGAACAACTCATGTTTTATCATCATCTTGTTACTCTGACAGTTGTAGGTGTGTGGGCAGTAATAAGCAAAATTCCAACCACTCCACTCATGCTGTGTGTTGACTGTTATTGCCAGATTAAACAGGACAGAAAAATAAACGAGCATACTTGCCAGTGGGATGAATACCTTCTTGCTTAAGACCTCGCTTTCTAGCCTCCCAGATGCAAGTCAGGGATTTTTGGTAACTTCCCTGATAATTCTCCAGTTTCTTCCTTGCTTCTGCTTAGCCTTTGCTTTATTGGTGTGTTTTTTTTTAAACTCTCAGGTCACAGCATCTTTATCATCCAGTTTACTGTATTAAAAATGCCTCGTCCAGGAGGAATCTAGGTAAAACTGGTATCTGTTTACTTCCTAATCCTTTTCTGAGAAATTCTGCATCTGAGATGACTGTGTCTTGTTTGTGACAGTATCCTTCCTGCCCCTCTTTTACGTTCTCTCTCACCTGCTTGTTTACTGTATCCCTACTATAGTAATCAAGCATCTGATTAAATTTACATTTCTTTGTGTAAGAATTAAGAAAGAGAAGGCAGTAGATGGTCTCAGCGTTTAAGCAGAATGGAGCCTTCTTATGTAAAAGACTACTTCGGCTATGTTTAGGCCCAGAGAAGTTGCTATTGTAACTTTTGAGGTTCAGAACCCAATTAAAAAAAAAACAAAACGGGGGCGGGGGAGGGAGGAAAACCAAACCTCAGAATTTCTCTCATTTTGAGGGATATGGTAAAAGTAGAGAAGGTGTAGCAACATTAAAAACACTAGAGTTGCACATATTGAAAAGTTCTGTCTAAATAAGTTATAATTAAGAGGATTTGCCTTTAGCAGCATATAAGATAAACTACTAATGATTGTATCTTCTATGTAAATGTTCAGTAATTGATGTGTAGCTCATAAATGGACCCAGTGGCTGTTTGAGGAATGTGTTTATACGTGGTAAAATATATAAATACTCCATGTTCCCTGGAGTGTGTTTGGTTTCTTTCATATATGATTGATCAGTTTACCTAAGACATAGAGTAGTTTGTTCTCAGATACAGTTTACAGATTCTGGCATCATGAAATGTTGTAATAGCAGGAGATGAAGTGCATAGGAAAAGATATTCTGGGGGGCTGTAATCAGTGTTTGAGAACTGATTAATAATAGATTGCAGGAGATAGTAGCCTAGCAGACAGACAGCCAAAAGGACCATCTATGAAAATGCAAATGCATGGTAAAATTAAATTAAGTCAAAGCTTGGATAAATGTTCTAAAAAGTGTAATTCACTTTCCTTTGCAAAAAGTTTTGAATGGAAGACTTGGAAAATCCACTCACCTGGATATGTGGGAAAGCTTTCTTTTTTAATTTAAGCTTTTAACTTGAATGTCTGTGAATAGAAGCATTTTCAAAAAAATTTTCCAAAGGCAAAGTAAGGTTTTGTTTGGGTAGGATTTTCTGCATTCTTAGCTGCACTGCCTTTTTGCTCTTGAACTTTTATGAGCTGCTACAGTGAGAAGTTAGAAGGATCTTGGCAGTTTTATCTGTGATGCTAGTAACTGTCAGAGCAGTTTTGGTTTGCTGTGTCTTAGGAAGACTGTGGCTGTATCTACATTGGCAAGCAATTTGGTGCAATAGATGCTGGCCACTAAAAGGAAGAATTACAGAAAGTGAGGGTTTTGGAACCGTGTGGTGTAGCCGGGCAAGGTTGCCTCAGATTAGTTTTTTCCTGTGGACCGAATGGAAAGGGAAAACAAGTGTTGTGTTCCTAGAGATCTTGTGGCGTATAGTCTACTTCTGAACTGAGCTTCCCTGTGAAGTGTTGCAGTGCTTCAGATGTGGAGCTTCTGGTTTGCTCTTCTCTGAATGTGGTGGTGTCTCTTGTGTATGAGAGCTGTGCTGAGAAACAAGCTAATGCTTGGTAAATAGAGGCAATCAGGGCATTCACTTTTTCCTGCTGTTTTGAACCAAATTCCTCATGCAGGTACAGTTTAATTTTAAAAAAATTAAGTAGGACATTAGAAAAGCTCACTGCAAGAGAGTATATGAAAAATCAATGATATAAAAGTTGAAGAGATGCATTCTCTGAAAGAGTAGTGATATTTTTGAAATAATGCCTCTTTCCCTTTTTACAAATGTGCTCTGTGTGTTTTGGATTTAAACATTTGGCTAGTAGGTTTTTCAAGTGCTGAGCAAATGGGTGATGAGGATGATTATTATGTGCTAATTTGGTGATGAGAAAGTGGTTATGCTTTCAAGGCTGAGAAGCAAACTTTGCAGGGAAAATTGAAAGCTCGTTTAGATAGTGAAATTAAATACCGTATTTGTACAATGTTCTATATTCAGTGGGAAGAGCAAAGATATAGTCTCAAAATGTTTGAGGTCAGATATCATGCAGGCTAAAGATCTCTGGTTCTGTTTTACTCCTTTGGGATTCTGTTCGCCCTTATGAGACTAATCTGAGAGACCTGAAATACTTCAGCCTTGTGATGTTCCTCTGAGGTCTGTACTACACTCCTCATTTTGGAGGAAGAGGACTGCATGCCCACAGACTCGACTGTCAATCAGAAAGTCTACAAGAAGGCATTATACTTTTAATTTCTTATGTTCTAACTTACATCTTAATTCATTACCTAGCTGTGGGGTTATCCCATCCTGAGGCAGGCAAGTGAAATTTTATATGAAGCAAAGCTGCACAAAATTAAGACTGGCTGAGAAAACTAGTTTGTTGTAAGTCAAGCATTATCAGTATGTTTGTGAGTAGTATTGATGGTGATAAGGCCTATTAACAGTAACACCTATAAACACCTCCACCTGGACATGACACCAGTAATACCTATGATGATTTTGAGAGAAATGGTGAAAGGGACCAAACCAGTAGTTTTCCTGTGAAAATCTCTGAAAGAGGCAGAGGAGGGAGAAAAGAGACCTGTTGAGAAGAGTGAAGTAGAATATATTAAACTTGAAAGAGGAGTATAAATCACAGGAAATTAGAATTAAAATAAGAATTGACCAGAAGAGGGGGATCTGTGTGCTAAGGCCAGCTGAGATGTCTGCCCCTATAGAGATTAATATCTCACTATGTGTGAAGACTCTGATCTGGAAATGAGATTAAAACAAGAATTGACCAGAACCAGGAGATGAACCATTGCACCTTCACAGAGGTGTCCACCCCCATGGAGATTAATATCACACAGAATAACGAAAATCTGATTTGGGAAGAAGATAAACATGCATTCTCCATACCAAGGGGATGATCTTATAGGACTTGCATAGTAAATAGCCTTGACTCTCTTTCAGAGATGAATGCTCTGTTGTCAAATAGATTCTTCCAAGGCCATTTGAACATTTTACTTTAGCAGACTTGGCAACAAAACTACTATTGAACGTTTTATTAATGTTGCAAAGCAAATCGTGGCAAGTTCACTCTTCTCATATTTAATCCTCTTTCTTACACAGTGTAAGTAATAAGCAGATCAGGTTTCTGCTTAAGCAATGGAGGATCGATGTCATTATTGACATACCAAACAGTTCTTTCTATCAACAGCTCCTGAAAGCGTAGTTTCAGAAGTTAGATCTCCCTTGGGGAGGAGGGAAGTGCAAACTTTCCATAGTCTATGTTTATCTGTTAGAAAACTGTGTAATATATTTTTGTATTTAACACTTCAATGTTAAAGCACAACCTTTTTTTAGGAAAAAGGTAGGTGTGTGCTTATGCTTAGTTTTCCTTAAACTTTATTCTAATTTGTTAGGATGAATGTGTTCCTTTGACACTTTTCCTTAAATGCCTGCAGAAATTGACTTTGAGCCAGCTCTTACTCAAAATATTAGTATTATGGTTCATATTATGGATGAATCAAGTTAGAAATACAGATCAGTTGAAAGACACTTTTTTTTCTTAACTCCAAAGATTAGTTGCTTCTTTTTCCTCAAGTTCACCTAGTGCATATTTTCACTGAAGAAGTCAGGGAGGAATTAGTATATCTAACTAGTGATCTCAGTAAAATTCCAGATAAGATATATTCAGTTGCACACAGGGGAAATCTGAAGATGGGGAAAAAATTTTCAAATCCTTTCCTACACCCCCCACCCCCAATTTTTACCAGCAAAACTTGTACAGCTTTACTTTTGCTACAAGTCATGTGGATATCAACTCTAAGGTGTGCATTTTAGTAGGCACTTAGAAGAAGAGCACAACTGTAGTTCATGTTAGAGTAGCAATACTGACTTTACCACTTATTGTTGTCTTTTCATTTTCAGTGCCAATTTTTTTAATGGAGGATGACCAGTGCTCCTCACTGTGTTTCTGATAGGGACTGTCTGTTGTTGAAATGGCACAAGTTGTGAGTTGTGGAGTCTCTGTTCTACAGTAGTCATGACACATGGTATGTTACTGCAAGCCAGAATAGTTTAGGGTTGATAATTTAATTTTGAATGGAGTCATGAAGGGCATCTAGACCAAGAACATCAGTGCATGGGCCAAACTCAGCAGGAGGAATACCAGTGCCTGGGTGCAGACTGGATAGTGGCTGGGTGGCAGCTCTACCAAAAAGCAATCTGAAATTGTTATTGGCTGAGTATTAGCCAGGTTTTGGAGTTTTTTTGTGAACAAAGCAAATGGCATACTGGGCTGCACTGGGAGGAGTAGAAGCCAGCAGATTGGGGGAAGCTGTTTTCCCCCTTTGTTCAGTGCTGGTGAGGTATGTCTGCAGTATTTTGTTGGGTATTGGGGCTCATGCCCTATTCTCAGATCTAGAAGAATGTGGCGAAACTGAAGTCTGTTGAGAAGCTTATGAGGTATAGAAACTGAGATGCTTAGGGCCCGGATGGTGTGACCTACAAGGGGTGCCTGAAGGGAGCTTGAACTTGTTTGGTCTCAAGATGAAGAGTAAGGGGGTAATCTTAACAGGAGCTTGCAAGAACTTGAAGGGCAGTTATGAAGATGACAGAGCCGATCTCTTTTTGATAGCAGCAAAGAACACAACAAGGGGTAGTGGCCACAAATTGCAGTTCGGGAGGCTCAGATTGGGTGCTATGAAACATTGCTCATGTGGAAGAGGGTGGTGGAGCAGAACAGACTGCCCCGGGGAATCCCTGTCCATGGAGGCTTCCAAGTCTCAGACAGAACGATGGCTGATGTTACAGTGTCGGTGATAGTTCTGCTTTGAAGGGGATATTTGACCTAGATGGCCTCCAGAGGTGCCTTACAAGCAACACTGCTGTGACTCTAGTAGAACTGTAGTCTGCAATTTCATGGCGTGTGGGAACAGGTTGATGCAGGTTGAAAATGCACCAGCCTGGCAGAATGACTGGTTGGTCTCTGCTTTAGACTCTTTCATAACCTTTGCTCCTTCTCTGAACAGTCGGACAGAATTTTTTAAGTAATGTGTTTCCAGCTAGCCCAGTATCAAAGAGCTTTCAAAAGGTTTTGTTGCAATGAGCAATGGGTTTGCAGAAATACCTACACTTCTTTCCT
>NW_020799097.1:59386979-59398183 GCF_003259725.1 Athene cunicularia | reverse complement strand
AAGCTGTGAATTGAGCAAGATTCATGGTTCTTAATGCAGACTGATTCACAAACTTAAGTTACTCTGCAAGTCAAGCATGAAGACAACTAGTGTCTGGAATTGAACTGCTTGTTTCTGTTCTTCAGTAAGTGTAGCTCTATGAGGAAGAGGATGTCTGCGAGTTCTTCCATACGGTTTTCGCCTTTCCACAGAAAAGGTGTTTTACAGTTGTATTCAACAACACTTGTTGAGGTGAAACCCCTCAGCCTGTTTAACTCTTGGCTTTTTAAGGAGGTGGCCAAGTGAGAAACTGCCTTTTCAACAGGGAGGATGCTTTTTGTGAAGTTTTTTTGCCTGGCACAGCAGTGTCAGTAGATATATTGTTCCATGTTGTCAGGCCCAACTTCTCTGTTTCAGGTGGTGTTTTTTTCAAAGCATGGGTGAAGGTGATTTGTCCATATATGACAATAAGGTCACATCCAAATTAAAAATTAATTTAAAACAGTTTAGTTAAATCATGTTAAACTTCTGTGTGGGTTGCCTTCATTCAGTATTAAAATGACATATTAAAATTCAGTTTAGTATAATTCACCTTAGGAGTGGATTAGGATAAATTGGATTAAAGTAGACTAATTCTGGAAAAAGAGGCTACGCAAGTTTTTCGAAATGAAATAAATGACTTCAGAGTTAATTCAGAGTAATTTTTCAATATGTCATCCTAGGACACATATACCTTATTTTAATCTTGGCAAAAGAGTGTTTATGATCCAGCTCTTTCTTGCTCCGCTGGACATAAACCTTAAATCATTTTTTTAATGTTGAGCCCCTGGTTTATCTTCTTCTGGGGAGCCTCAAAAGGCCTTCTTCCTCAGTGTATCAGGGGAGGTACTTATTTAGTGTTCTCCAACCAGTTTACATCAGAAGAAGAGTGAACTCAGTTGATATATTTTGCTTATTCATGTTGAGCTGTGGAGATTGGGTAGCTTTCAGGACAAGGCTGCTTTTCAGGATATCAATAAAGAAATGTATGTGAAGGGATGTCCCCAGCAAAACAAGAGTCATTTAACTAAAGGCATGGCATTAAGGTAATCACCATGAGTGTATTATTTGTGCACTGCTTTCACTGAGACTTGTTTGGCTTTAGCCTCAGAAATAATTCAGATAGCTAAGGTCTCTGAGGCCTCTGGTGATCTGTTCTGGGGAGTTGTTATCCTCACTGTCTGCTTCAGTAACCCCCATCAGCTTGAAACCAAAACTTGTGGCCACAGCTGACAGCCTGGCTTCTGCCGAGGTGGGTGATGTGCTGGGTTGTGACCTCACCAGCTCCTATTCCCAGTTTCTGTGGGTGCTCAGCAAAAGGGGGAATTAACTCCTTCAGCTGCTTTAACCAAATCCAGTGGGAGTTGGAGCGGCAAGTGTGCTGTGTCAGCAGATTCTGAAAGGGATTAGTTTAAGTCTCCTTGAAGCTGTTGCTCTGAAATTACTATAGGCAACCTTTTCATGGTTAAAAATCGAGAAATAAGCTGCTGCTTACCAAGAAGAACATGCCCCCCCTCCCAAACCCTCAAAACTAAACAACCCACAGAATGACACCTTTGTGTGTGATGCATTTGATGTGATAGTATACTAGTATTTGGAAAACAAGCCTTACTCATATTGTCAAAACTTTTTGAGCGAATACATTCATAATATTTGGTATTTGGGAAAAGTAGTTTACCTGTTTATGTTGGTTTTAATTTATGATAAATTGAGGGACTTCTTTTGTGAAATT
The DNA here is from genome assembly GCF_003259725.1 of Athene cunicularia. Taxonomy (NCBI): domain Eukaryota; kingdom Metazoa; phylum Chordata; class Aves; order Strigiformes; family Strigidae; genus Athene; species Athene cunicularia. The sequence continues at coordinate 59,396,433 of NW_020799097.1, read as the reverse complement.
AGAATTTTAAACAGAAGCAGTTTCTATTCCAGAAGTGTAGGGCTTGTCTTATTTTATTTTTTTTTTTTTTCCTTTAAAAGGAAGCCCCTTTCATTCTGTTAACTCCAACCATGCATTGAGTGTGTCTTAAGGTGGGGATATCTTTCTCTAGCTGCCTGGTGACTCAATTTATTAGTTCAGATAGCTCATGACCCCTTTCTAAATGGTATCATAGGTAAGACTGCTAATTTTTTCATGGTACATTTTTTTTTTAAATCTGAAATATTCAATTTTAACTGTTTTATGATCCTAAAATCCTATCCTTCTAACAAAACAATGAGCTGTTTCTAGAGCAATCAAGAGTTTCAGTCTTAGTTTTGTACAAGATCAGTAGAAAATTTTGTAACATATAGAGAATTTACTGTAGATTGTGTGAAGTTTTAAATTTTGACTGATTTTGATTAGTTGGGATTAAAATTAAATTCTAAATTCCAGTAATTTTGACTGGTTGTTGTATCACTTAGTGCTTAACTCTAGAAGAGAAGATTTTGTTTAGCCTGTACAGAATTCTTAAGAAATTTCTATGGACAAGATGCTTTCTGTCATGGGACATTCACTACATGTAAAGATCACTCTTAATGTCGTTAAGACTGCAGTTAATATTGTATTTACCGTATTTGAAGGAATAATCTTTCCTCATTGGAAATGCATTCAGTTCAGGGTTACATAACACTAATCTTCAAGACCATTGTGATGGTAGGGTTTTGCTCCTACGTTTGTATCCCCTGTATGCACTGTGTGTTTTCTTGCTTTGTCACTCTTTGTTCTATTTGCATGCTGCATTTTCAGTCTGATGAGGAATTTGATGCACACTCTGGAAAACTGAACAGGACTAGCAACCTATTTTCATAAAAATACACTCTGAAGGCAAATATGCAGATAATCACAAAATGCTTGCTTTAAAGTTCTTGAGAAAGATCAGGAGCTTTAGCTGTTTTAGATGTGGAAAAACTCCCTCTTTCCCATTGGTTGCTGGTAACAACTTCCACTGAAATGATAGTACAGTTGACCCAGACATATTTTAGCTACTTTTTTTTTTTTTTTTGGTACACTCCTAATGACTCCCTGACATTCAAAAGTCTGGGAATAATGATAATTGAAATGCTTTTTGAATAGGAAAACCATGATATTAACAAAAATGAAAGAAGAATGAGAAACCAACAACAGTGGAAGCAGCAAAGCAAGGAGATTGTGTTTAGTAAGGTGGCTGATTTTTAAAATTTTTTTTTTATTCTCTTCATGATTTAAAAGAAGTATGAAGTTAGACAGGGGTCAAATTCTTATTAGATATATGATGTAGTGCTGTGAGAGTTTTTTTTTTTTTCTTTTAATAAAGACAATATTTGTTGGCCTAGAGCTTTGAAGCCCATTTTTAAATACTGGCAGTGTTGCATCTTGTTGAACATACTTGAAACTTTCACAATTCCCTGGAATTTCTGGGAAAATGCTTCAACTCTAAAGGGTGTTTCTTACTTGTTCTTTTTAAACTCACTGTGCTTAAAAAAGCTAAGCAATCATGTTCAGAGAATACTTCAGAACTATCCAAAGCGATTAGTATAAATTTTGTGTTTTCTGGTTAAAAATTCTCATTCCCAAGAATCTATGCAATCTATCTCATTTTTTGTTTACTGTTTTGAATTAAATAAATATTCTCAAGCCTTCAAGACTGCATTTGTAAAATAATTTCAAATATAGTGTGTAGGCTTCCAAATCACTAGTGGAAACTAGTTTGTTTAGAAGGATGTCAAAACCAATTAAATTTAAATTCTCTGTGGTTTCATGTATTGGAGAATGTTCTGTGTGGGATCTAGAGCTTTCCTTGGATTCTGTAGCAGCAATATGTGCTGCTTGAATGAGTTGATTAACACTGCTGGCAGTTCAAGTAGAAAGAAAAACCTGAGGAGAAATTATGTTCAAGTGGGTAGCCACTTGCAATATGATACCAGTCTTTAAATTCCTAGAGCCAGATTAGTATGATCTGCTTCATTCTTACAAATGTGGGCCTTGGGGCTTTCTTCGTTGTCAAGTAAGTACGTTGAAGTCACAGTTCACTGCAGAGCCATATGTGTTATGGATATTACATACTTCTAGCTTGAACGAGGAGGAGAAAAAATGAGAAGTGTGAATATTTTTGTTTTCAGGCTAGGTTGATGCAAGCTTCTAATGGAGAGAGAGGCAATTTTATAGAGCATTTGGCACTGTTAGATGGAAAACTCAGAAAAAAATCTGCTTACATTCAGGAAGACTGGTACTTTATTTCCCACTTTGTGTTTCTAGGAATACCTTAATTAAACAAGAAATCTTTCAAGCGTTGCTGAAGTGATGCTGCAAGACTGCTATACCTGTTGTCACTGACGCTATACCTGCTTCCTTCTGTGGCAAATTTGTGAATTAAACATGACTCCTCTTTTTACATGAGACAAGAACCATTTTGAAAGTTGTCAGTAAAGTGCATGTATGTATCCCTATATATTTTTTTCTTATCTTCTGCATATATGATTCTTTTTACTCCCCTCCACTTTGTTTTCTAATTCTTGAGCACTAATTCCAATTGCTTTTGCTAATGCAAACAGAGAGGAAACCAGGAGAGAAACCATGTGTAAACTGAAAGGGTTACTCTTCTTACTGGTAAGTTGAAATTCTTTTATTCAGGGGCTATATTTTTGGGTTTTTCTGTGATAATCAACTGCAAGTTGGACTCCATCATGTGGTTATAGATTTGTCTGCCCTAATGTATAATTTGGAGCTGGTTTTATAGTGCTCTTTTGGGACTGGTTGGAGAGTTGCTTCAAGCCCAGCTGAAGCTTCCCAGCATCTGGAGGCAGGTGCTTGAGGGTCTTGGAGCTTCTCTGAAACAGAAACTCCAGCAGATATGGGGCTGCCCTGGGACCAGGGATTTGTGCTTTTGCCTGTCTCCTTCAGTTTTTCTGTGACCTTCCTGCTCCACCTGCTCTGAGGATAGTAAGCAACTTCCCTGTGAAGACTGTGTAAAAAAAGTGGGAAGAGGCTGGCTGAGGCTTCTGACTTGTGAGCTGTGGAAGACAGTATTATTCATGGTAGCTTTAGGCTGTCATGAGATAGTTTGGGCTGAATTTTACATATAGGTTTAGTGCTCTGGAAAGTAGGTGGTTATGGTAATTGCATCTCCAAGCCTACTTCATTTCTATGAATGGAATGTGAAAGTAAGGGTATTTTTTACTTCTCCTCATGCTTGAGTAGCTTTTGACTGTTGTCTAAATAATTTAAAAATGTTAATAACACGTTTAGGTTAAGATGGCAAGCAGTTTTTCTTTTCCTGGTTTTCAGTGAGTTGAGATTAGGAGTTGGTTCCTTGCCAGCTGACCTGAATTGACGTTTCCCTGGTGCCTGTCTTCTCCTTTCCTTGGCATGAACCTGCTTGTTCCTGGTTTGCCAGTCCAGCCTGATAATCCAGCAGGAAACTATTCCCTGAGGTGCCACATGCAGGTGGAAGGGAGGGCTAGGAGGGGTGCTGTGCCACAGGGAGGCAGCGGGGCCAGCGGTAACTCTGGGAGCATAGGGTCAAGCTTCGATCTCGACGGGCTCTGGATTCCTGGCTTTGTGACTCTGGTGAGCATGAGTACCAGCTCAAAGGGTGGAAGCCAGTCAGTGCAGCCACTAGGTAAGGGTAATGAATGTTAAATCGTGCCCCTAGGGTTTCCCTTCATCTGTCCTTCTGTTTACTGAAAATCCTTTCAATTTTTTCCCGTCAAACTTGGCTGGGTAGCTTTTTAGGGCTTCAGAGTTAAGGCTGTGTATATTGCTTTAGCCTCAGTTGACCACCTGCTGTTGGTTAGCAAGGGTGAAGTGCCCACTCCTTGTCCCTGGGCTCCCCACAGTTACACCTGCAGCTAAAAGGTTGGAAGTCCCCCAAAATGCTCCATTCTAGGGAAAGGATGCCTTTTATTTCAACCTGAACACTGTGCAGTGCTCACTGTCAGCAGTCCTTGATGTGCACCAATAAATTGTGCACTCCCATATTCAGCAGTATGCTGGCTTGACCAACTCAAATACCAGTACCGTCTGTAAGCACTTTCTATGAGAACATCCCATAGCTCCTGTTTTGTGACTCCTGTGGCCTCTGACACTTTATTAATATCTGTTTTCAAATGCTCAAAAAGGCTATAATGTTACCTTAAATGCTTGTAGTTGTGATGTTATTTTTCTCCTGTGATTTTTTTAAGCGGTAAAAGGTCAGAATTGGTAATCAAATCTACATCCCTTTCTGGGCTCAATTTAAAAATGTATGCTTCCCTATTATGAATGATTTAGTAGTCGGGCTGTTTGTAACTTTCTTTGGATAGCATGTAGCAACCTTTTTATAAACATGAGCATGCTATAGCTAGTACGCCAGCATGTTGGATGTGTTTTTCCTATTACAATTTTTTACCCCAAGTAGTCCTTCCTTAGCAAATAGGGAGGCAGTCTGTTACTGATGTTGCTAATTTCAAGCTGAAAGACTTGAAAAGGGCATGCTAGTGAAATAATTGAAGTGAAACAATTTTAATTTTTGACTCAAGGTAACTTTGAGGTTCGTCTGAATGGCATTAGTCCCATCTGAAGGTTTCTATAGTGATTTCTGTTCTGGAATTTGAAACCAGAGAGTATTTTATTAAAAGCAGATCTGTAGTTTGCCATTGTAGGTTAGTACCTTCTTTTTCATAAAAGACTGAAAATGCTACCTATTCTAGATAAATCATCCTAATTATATCCTTCCATTGTAATTACATGTGTAGTATTATTAGGTGACATCAAAGATGTAAATGATCAACATTTACTCTCTGCAGACTTGCTCTTTTTTTATTGTGGTTTCAAGGCTCTGCTTTCTGAATTGCTGGTCCTGACAGTGTTGTGGGGAGGTATAGTCTGGTGCTTCTAATCACAAATTTTATTTTATGGCTTCCATGTACCATTTGATGTAGATGCAAACCAGGCTGTAACTGTAACACCTTGAACAGATCTATATTTTTCTGGGAGTGATTGAGGAGGGATAGTGTTATGTGGTTAAAACCCCAGAGCTTATTAACTGCATAGTACTGAAAGTGTGACCATCTCTAACTGTAGGATTTTTATCTGTGACATTCTGTTTTTTCTGAACGGGTTTGAAGTGGACAAGTGATACTAATTAAAGTAATCTTGATAGTTCTATTAACAGGAATATGTGGTTAGGGAATGCTCTATAACAGCCTCTTTGTGTCACCAGCAGCGGTATTGCCCATTAACATGTTACCACATTTGCATTTACTAGAGCTGTGGGGTTTTTTGTTATTGTTCATTTTATTTATTTATTTTTAAAATAAAAAAAGCCATTTGCCAGTGGCCGCTGTGTCCTTTAAAGTTTACTTTGTTGAAAATTAGTCAGGAAATAACTTGTGTCATATTCAGTACTGACTTTAGGGATGTAAATACCCAAGTATCTCATTTTGACAGACTGCTCTTAGAAAACATTATTTTTTTAAAATCTATTTTTTTTTTCCTGACAATCACCTAAATTGACTAACCTCAGAATTTTTTACTTCGAGGGCATTTAGAGAAGAATCCTTCTATGGAAACTTCCCAATGATCTCATTGCAAACAGGGAAAGTGGAGTTGTAGGTACACATTAGAAACAATTTTTGCTTTTTGTTTTGTTTAAGTAGTGTTGGCTATATCTAGAACAAACAGTAGAAAGATTTCATACTATCATTCTGTATTTAGGCAAACCAGAATCTGTGATGTTGACCTATTCTCATGGTTGAGTCATCCATCTCCAATTTGCAGTTGTGGAAAATAAAGGGGTTCTCTGGGAAGTGATAAACGTAGCTTAGAGAGGGTGCTATGCTTCTCTACAGTCTGGATTTTGGCTGTCTTTATAGGGAGCACTGTGACATGTCTGAGAGCTGTTGGCTGAGTTTGTGACAGTCTATTCCACGTTGGCAATAGTATATTCACCTGATGTTAAATATGGTTTTGCCCATAATTGTCTAAAGACACATTACATGGTTGCTGTTCAGTCCTTATAATGCTCACTGAACACTAACTCTTGAGTTAGTTAACTCGGTGTTAATTGGAACATTAATTGCTCTACCAGTCAGACTCCTAAGAAGGAAGATCTCTGATCTTCAGCATGGTTTACAGAGGGGATGTGAAGAAGGTGAGCTCATTGTCTGGGTAGACAGAGCAGGAAGCATTTTAAATATGACATTCTTAACTAATACTTTGTTACAAAATTACTTCTAGAGGTAAAATTTTAGACTGTCCTCATCCTGAATCTTATTGAATAGTCAAAGTTGGTTCTGGATCTTGTAAGAGTCAAGTTTTACAATATTGTCCCCTACTACTAAGTAAGGTATTATTTTAATGGTTCTGGGAGATCTCAGAGTAGATGCCTGCATTTTCTCATCCTTCCTGTTTAATTAATTTTTGCTGGTCATTAAATCTATAGAGATATCTTTGTTGAAGTTGTAGAAGGAGGATGAGACCAGTAGGATTTACTTAAATTATTTATAATGTTCCTGTGACTATCAAGATGATAGCTGAATGCTTTATGAAAGCTATGAAACTTGATGTTATAACTTCTGTGTTTTTAAATAATATTTGTGGGATTTAATACCTTCTCTTAGACAAAGTTTGCAAATGAGTAGCAGAATGCACAACAGGAAAATAGAAATTAAGTTGATCACACTTTACATCATACAAAACCATTTTGCAGTCTCACACATTACAAATGCAAAGTGTGTTGGAGGTAATAGGAAATACAAAATTACAGGTGCTTACAAGCCATGGTTACAAACAAACTTGGAATTTAGAGAAATAGAAATTTATCTTTTTTGAGAAGTAATAACTTTAAAATACCTAATTCTGATTCATGGGCTGGTACTGTGCTTCATCATAGGCAGAGTCATTCTCTCTTTCAGGTCTGCAGTGGGAAAACCTCTAACTGAGAGCAGTGAAGAAGTAATCTTCCTCTTCGCTGATTGCTACACTTTTATCTTGGAAGAAACCCTTTGAGAACATGATACTTATGTTCCTCTTGATTTTTGTATCTTTTGACTCATCCATTTGACTTCTGTTCTTGAAGATAATGGAGTAAAGTTTTCCGGTGACTGAGTTTCATAGATTCTGAGCAGTAGTACAAAGTCTAAGGAATTCCACTGTGAGCAGTGGTAACAGCAAAGATGAAGAGCAAAACTATGTTACCTACTAAGTTTTGGCACAGATTTAAACTTGTAACTTGTTTAAACTTTTGAATGTTTCTAACAAAGCAATTTGTAAGGGAATTTGTATGCGTGTCGTTTGTTGTTTCTGTAGAGCTGTAAAAACATGAGTGACTCTTTCCTACACAAAAAATGAGTCTCGTTTCCCTTCTCTAAAAAGTTTATGATCTGAGATACAAGGCAAGCTGTGGAGCAGTAGCTTAAATCAAGAAGTAGAAGAGTGTGAGCAGGAAAAAAGGTATAATCTGCATCTGAGTTAAAAGATGAAATTCCTGATTTTATTTTTGGGTATTTTAAAAGGTTTTTTAATCAAAACTTAGTAGAGAACCTCTACCTGCCCATTATAAGTAGCAGTTTTTATGGGAAATATGAAAGCTGGACATACGGCAGGTTATGAGCCCATAATTTATGTTCCAGTGTGCAAGCACCTATGTATGGAATAACATAACTTAGTAGAGGAGGCAAAAGTGCCATTTTTCGTAGAGGCTGAGTCTACAGGACAACATTAACTCTGTAAACATTTTAGTGAAGGTCAGTGTTAGCCAAGCAGTGATTTATTAGGAATGGCATAATTTTTTTTTGGTCATTACCCAAAGTTAACTTCCATCTATATTTGTTTATTACTTGATAGTGTTTCTTCCACTCCCTCCCAGTCCCTTGCCCCCACCCTGCAAGCATTCCAAAGATAGCCCAGAAATACTCTTGGGTAAAATCAATTTGAAGGCTCTGGAGCGCTTGTTGTAAGGAAGAGATTAGATTTGTTTGGACAGGAATGTAGAGTTGAGTTGCTCGTAGCATGGTGTCATGCAAGTGCATATAAATTATTTTAACAAACAAATGGTCACATTTTATTTTACATGTGATGTTTTAAGATGTGTTTTTATAAGCATCCTATGCTGAAGATAGTAGAAAATGTCAGACAATTTCAGATGCTTGTAAACCATGTCTATAATTTCCAAAAGGTTTTTTTTTTGAGAGCAGTGGTTGTTATTTTTTTTTTTTTTTTTAGGAAAAAAGCTCTTCTGTGTAATTATATGTGCAGTAATTATAAATGCAACATTAACTTGAAGTGTAACCACAAGATAAATGTTTTGCCAGATGTTTAAATAGTGTGATTTCACAAGTATTGCTCATGTGAGTTCTATCTTATTTCTGTTGACATAAAATCTAGGGTGGTAGTCTTAAGCACTGTTAGGTACAACCACAAGAAATGTATCAGAAAACCTACGTTCTTGGTTCTTGTAAGTAGCTCATACAATTTTGTGTACTGACTCTGAACTTTGATTTATATTGGAATTTCAAGCTTCATCTATGCAGCAATTTTCTTTAAAGCTGTGTTTGGCTTATTTGCAGAAACATATCTGTTTTGTCAATAATCAGTGGCCAAGTGCAAGGAAGGAAAATGATTAAAAAACTTTGGAGAAGAAGCCTTAAGAAAAGACTTGAGGTGAATGCTTTGGTTCTCCCCACCTTGCACAACAGCATTTTTCCTTCTCTAGCCATTTGAGTGTGGGCCTGAAGGGTTTTCTGGTGTTTCCAGATTTGGTGTGTGTGTTTGGGGTTTTTTTTTGTTTTTTTTTTTTTTTTTTCCAGCTAGCTGGGACGCATTTGAATGGTGGGTGGGGGAGACATTGCCTGCTACAGTGGGGTTCAAACTTTCTGCTAGATAAGCTCCTGTAGCCATTAAGTTGATTGAAAGCTGTAGTTGTCCTTCTGGTAGCACAACCCCTGAAGACCCTGGCTGGGGGCCCTTTTGGGGCCTTCAGGAAGGCAGGTGGCAAGGAGAGTCAGCAGGTGGGTCAGCGTCCAGGTGAGCCTTCTCCAGCTTGCAGAGTTTAGGCCTTTGGCTTGGTGCAGAGCAGGAGATTTTTAGGTACTTGATGGTTTCTTTTTTATCACAAACAGAGCTGCTCAATTGTTTCCCATTTCAATAATAACCCAATACTGTCGGGGGGAGACTCCTGTGGTCTTATTGTCTCTTTACCATGCTGTTGGGGATCGGTTGGCCTGAGCTTGTCAGACTTGAGGCTCTTATGTGTACCCCCGGTTTGACAGTTTATCCTCCTGCCTAGATCAAGCCTTTTCTTCTTTGTGGGAGAAGCAAAAGCAGCTTTAAAAAAACAATGTTCAAACTTCTTCAGGTATTGGTGCGGGGGTTTTTCTGGGCGTCTTTTTTTTTTTTTTTTTTTTTTTTTTTTTTT
>NW_020799097.1:59369889-59386929 GCF_003259725.1 Athene cunicularia | reverse complement strand
AAGAGACAGGCTGCCCCGGGCCCCCTCCCGCCGCCTCAGAAGGCTTCACTTTCTTAGAGTGGCCGAGCATTCCTGAGGACGGCTGTTTAAAATGGTGTCTCCGTGAAAGTGATTTTTAAAATTTTGCGGTGTTAGGAGATTTTACTAACCCAGACTAGGGAGAAGAGAGGTAATACATTAGCAATGCCTGTGTCTAAAACTTAATAAGCATATTCTTTTAAAACTAGAATACCATGTAGACAGATGGTGACTGATGTATTTAAGGTTGTCTGAACTTTTCTCTCCTAAGTTCCTCATCTGCCACTTGTGAAATCGAAATCTCTTGGATTTCATTTTACCAGCCATCCACTTTTCCAAAAGCTTCATAGAAATTAATGTGTTTGAGTCGCGAAGCCAGAGAAATGTTAAAAATTAAGGAAAGCCTATTAATTTTATTGAAAAGCTGATGTAGCTGAAACGGGAATTTGGATGTGGAAACGCAGCAGTGAAATACCTCCTCCCTTCCCACTCCTATCTTCATGTTGTCAAGAAAAAATAAAATTTATTTGACCAATTTACAAGCCTATGCAACTAATTCGTGCTGTACAGGTAATAATTCTTGCTCCCTGCCTTTTCTGAGCCCACAGCATGCTTGGCAAGGGCAATATTGCATACAGCCTCACCAGGTAAGGTTGGCATCCCTCTGTCAGTAAACCAAAGGTGTGTCTGCCTGGTGGCAAGGGCTCCCTGTGGAAACGTGCCTGGTAGAAGACAGCATCAGAGAAACTTAACTGCTGTTAAATTTGGATTTTTGAATTATGCTGCCAGTGTGAGGACGGGCACAAGGAATGAGACATATGTGGTGTGGGGTCGCTGTTGTCTGTTATGTGGCCAGATACCCGCAGCCTTTGTAAGGATCTGTGCCTTAGGTGTGTGCCTGCATCTCCAAAGCGTGGTGGAGGCTGGAGCCAACCTCCTCTACCTTTCATGGGTGGATTGCAAGGGATCCCCTCTGACTGTCCAGATACTTCTTAATAATATTTATTCTCAGATATCGGGACCACATACACCAATTTTTAGAAAGTTTTGCATATCAAATGGTAAGATTCACTCATTTACAGTCGCTTCTAGAAACAGTATGTACAAACAGTAACTTCCATGCAAACTTGCATAGAAATGTTAGTTGTGTATTTTGAGCTGTATGTCTGACTCCCGAGACTTTGGAAATAGTTTCCTATTCTGTCACAATTAGCATAACTCATTATTATTTAATAATTGTAATGTCTTATGTTTTCTGTCATCTGTACCTAGTGTTGAATCACTTATTCACAGAAGAGCAAAGCAGTTCAGTTTTCATCGTTCCCCTTTCCTGCCTCTTTCCCTCCATTTCGAAGTTCTGAAATGCTCTAAAGAGCTCTTCTGGAAAATCAATTTGCTGTTTGTGTTGGTTTAATGCTTAACACTTGCTGCGTGTCCTTTGTACTGGCAGCTGTGGAATGCTCTGCTGCAGTTGAATTTGTGTGTTTTCTGACATGCTAAATACAGTGAGAAAATTCCTTACAAGAGGAAGGGATTTAGGTTTGTTTTCGGTACCTAAATTTTTTGAAAGAATAACATTTCAACAGTAACATTTCCATAGTTCTGTGCACAAATGTTTTATGCAATGTTGTACAACTTTTCCTGCGTTGCACTTCAATAATAAATTTTATATTCTATTTAGTAAACTTGCAACCATTTCTGAACAATTTTAGTGTAGAAATGCCTACTGCATTTGTATTGCTACATGCTTCCAGTGTTACAGGGAAACCTGAGGTAGGAAGGAATAGAAGTTGAAGTGTGCTAGATACTGTGAAACTTAAGTGATATAGTTTATTTCCTTCGCAGTTCTTTGTTGTTTGTTTTCCACGCTGTAGGGAAGAATGAGTTATCATCCTGAAAACTTAATTAATACTTACATACTTTGTATAGCACAGCAAGCTTGACAGGCCTCTTTATGAACTTGCTGCTTGTCTCTAGTATATTTTCAGATTTGCTCACATAGAATTTGCTTTGCCAAAAGGAGTAAAGGAAGCTCAAAAAAGTCCCCTAAGGTTTTTTTTTGAGATTTTTTTTTATTAAACTTGTTTTAGAAAGTAGGAAAATCATCTAGCAGTGGTTTGTTTTGTTTTGTTTTGTTTTTTTAAACTGTAATTTCCAAACTTCTTTCTCAGCAGCTTCTAAATATGAATCTTGCTGATGATTTCACAAGGATCATCAACTACTTTGAAGTAGCTACTGTCCTTTTGAAAACTGTACAAGGAGTAATAAGAAGTTAGGAGACAACAGTAGAAGGGAACCTTGTAAGTTGTTGACATGTATCTTGAGTCTAGCTGAGTATGTAGCTGGGAGGGACAAATGCCTAGCGGCAAGGCTTTGAAGAATATTGTGAGAGACATTGGTTTAATTTAAATTGGAATTTAATTTGGCAATTGATAAGGGACATTCATAACATGTTGATAAAGAAGAAAACAAGCTTTCTTTAGAGGGAGGTATGCAAATTGCAAGTGGGGAAATTAAAATTAGTTTTAAAAAAAAGGAGAAAATCTGAATACTAACTCTGACTCTGATTTTAATTCCCTTAACAAATTTAGGGAAACTGCTAAAAATGGGAGACGTGCATTTAAGCCACTGGAAAGAATTCTGTGGGTCAGAGATGGTCTCCTGAGTGCTCCTAGGCCAGATGAAACTGTCCATAAGGTTTTACCAGTAAAATAAATTTTGAGCTGAGGGCTATTATCAGTGGCGGCTAGCAAAAAGGGAGAAGTATGTATTTGAGACATGATTGGAAAATTTCTGAAAACTCCTGTTGTGGAAAAGTGTAAGAGAGTGTGTCTGTGTGTCTGTGTGTCTGTGTGTCTGTGTGTCTGTGTGTCTGTGTGTCTGTGTGTCTGTGTGTCTGTGTGTCTGTGTGTCAAATGTACCATAGACATCAGTTGGTTTCAGCCCTGGCTGCTCTGATCGAAATGAACAATTTGAAACTTCTTCTTCAAGGGCTGTATTGGGAGTGGATTTCATCCAGCGCATGCAAGAGGTTCTAGGGTATAAACAGAACAAATATGTGGTATTGAGATGCGAAGTTTCATGCTAATAAGGGGAAGCTTTTACTTTGAAGGATCATTTCTGTGACCTCTGATGTGCCCATAGGGAGACGCTACACACACTCCTGCAGTGTTTTGAACTAATCAGTTCTGTGCAATAATGCCTCTAAAGCATTGTGCTGTTGGAGTGAGCCTGCCAGGATGTTTCAGTCTGCAAATGCCTCGTCAGCATTGTCTGCTGGAGCTCTGGTGCTAGGAGAAAAACAGGTTTTGGCTGAGAGCAATTATAACATAGTTAAAGAGGAGGGTGCAGCTTAAACTCACACCTGGAGGGTAGAGTCCACTCTAAAAGGATTTTCAAAGTTTGTCAGAAGATATGAGATAAAAAGATATCCTATTGATAGAGGCTTTCCTAGCAGTTAATCAAAGGAGGTAGTTATCATGAAGAGCAGCTGCTTATAGAGAATGCTTTCAAAGACAAATGATGAGGTTGAACTCTGCAATGAAGGGTAATGCTGCACTACCCTTTAAGAGGGGGTGTGGTTCTTTAACGTGTTGATAACAGTCCTTCTGGGGTCAGATAGTGGAGAAAAAATGTTAAACCAGAGATGGCCTAGTTTAGCAATGTTCACACGCCATGGAGTTTGGAGACTTTCTTGTATATTGGCATCGGACTGATACCTAGGTAGCTTTGTCCTGAGGACATACTCCATAAAGTGCAAGGAGCAAAATGTTTAGCAGGTTTTTGTTTCTTCTGAGGATATTCAAAATCAGAACTGTTTTGATAGTATGGGGGGAGGAGTAAAGCAAGAACTTAGTTTATCTTTGTGTGTTTAATGACTTCATTTTTTGGCATGAGATTAGTAACATAGAGGTTTGGGTGGTGGGTTTATTGTTGTTGTTTTGTTTTTTAAAATGTTTTATGGTAGGGCATGCCTTTTACTTCCTGTAAACTGAGTTGCTGTAGTCACTTCTTGTTATTAGGGACATGGGTCTCAGTCTTACCACTGAATATGAGAAAGTTTTTGTTTCCCGTAAACCTGGAGAAAATATGTAGTTAGTGGATTCACAGATCTGTATGCTTCAAAGTCTAGCAGCAAAGCCAGTGACTTTGAAGAGGGGAACACTGAAAGGCTTTTAACCCCTTGGGAGAAGACTTCACAGTAGTGTTTGTGACAAACACTTGTGCTAGTCTAGTTGTAGTAATCAGTGCTGTCTTAAAGGCTGCTGCAAATGTGTTGCATAATTTTAATGACATCATAAATTAAATAAGGCAAAGTTATACCTGGAATCAGTTATGGAGGCCCTGTAGACCTGTGTCCTATCTCCTAGAAAATTAAGTTTAGAGTAGTTGTAGAGCACTGTTTTCCTTTGGTGCTTACAGCCAGGGAGAAGGCCTTGTCAACCCCATAGGAGTCATAGTTCAGAGTTATGTTTATAAGCAAAGTGTGGTTATAGATCTCTTTAACTATAGGTATCTCTAACATTTGTGCGAAAACAATGAAAAGCAGCAATTTATTATGGTGTCTATTATTGATCAGAGGAGTGATAATGTGGCACCGCTGAGGAGAAAATCCCAGAGAAGGCTGGTGCAGCACAGACCTACAAGAGTTACCTTGAGTAGATTTGCTGACAGGGTGTCCATGAATCCATCACTTCAACTACTATTTCAGTGGAAGGAAAAAGTTCACTACTTTGAGAAAAATATTTTCAACATATCTGCAAAATTATTGCTACTAGGGTGACTGTAGGTTTAAGACTTGACTACCTAAAGTTGGCTTTGATTTTTGGTTTACCTACCATTTTATTTGCCTGATATACACAAAATACTATACAACTAAGTATACAGTGCTGTCAAGCAAAATTATTTTGTGTTACGTTCTTCTGTGGTTGGGACAGTGCACTGGTGGAGTGTTCCATCTAGTTGGTTCTCTTAAAAGGAGAAGAAATTCATGGAATAAGGAGGGAAATGGTAGCAGCCTTCACAAAGTTTACCATAACCTATTTAGAAGAATTTCTTTCAAATGCTTGTTGCGTGTAGTAGAACATGTAAACAGACTGGATTACCAGACCCCTTTCAACAGTGCCTGATAGCATGCCTCAGCATAAGAATGAATTCTTGAAATTCCTCTGCTAGTTACTGTGAAAATATGAAAAAATGTGGTGCTTAGTAGCCAAGCAACATAAAGCTGACATCCTGTAATTTGTACTTTGATCTATTATATAAACCGGTTGACTGTAATAGGAAATGAAGTAAATTTTTTTTTTTCTTTGAGACTTAATCCCAGAGCGACAATCTTTAAGGATTTTCAGCAATGTTTGTTTTTGTCACCTGATAGAGGAAGCAATGTAATGAAATAGCTGAAAATGGTAGTTTTTCTGTGATCAATTATGCCTCAGATCATAGAAATATCAAAAGATTTGTGTTAGTTTTGTGTTACTACTCTTCTTGAAAAGGGCAGGTGACCTACTTAATTTTTGAGACATGGTGAGCCTAAAATTTTTTGAATTTTACCAAGAATTACATGTAGTTGACAATGAAATGTTTAGGAGATACTTTCCTGTCTACAAATTAATGGAAAGCAGGAGTGGCTGTTTCATCAAATAAGAAAGTCATATACTGCACAGTACAGGAAAACATGCTATAGAGTAGCAACCTTTTGATTGTGAATTACAGGACATGATTGCTTTTGTCAGTCCTGAGTGTATGAAAACATAGAGGTATGCTCCAATAATAAACTGTATGTACCCTGCGATGGAAAGGCTTTTACTGGATAGTCCAGATACCAGTTACTTTTGTACTTGGTAGGAGACTCTTACAATTATGATTTTTAACCATCTTTTAAAAAACAAGTGAAATGGGACTAATGTGTAGAAATACTGATTGACCAAATGCTGCTACTTATTATTACAGTATGCTAATGTTAGCAAGTTTTACGTGATCAGTTTGATTTGTGTACTACAATGTGATATACAAAGATTGCTTGTTGTGTTACTCGAGAGGTGAAACAGGTGATTAGATCACAAATGTAACTGTTCATTCATGCTGTATTTTCAAGGTAAAACATAGAGGGGAGAGGGCTCATCAGTAAAATAAAAAAATTTGTTTCTATATAATATCTCAGTTTGATTCCAATAAAAAAACCCCCACAAACCTACTGTGACCTTATTCAGTCACTTCTCTGACAATTTTTTTTATTAGATGCATTATCGAAGAGCTGAAGTCTGATATACGTCTAGATGCCGATTTTTTTAGAGTGATATTGGAAGATTCACTAAAAAGTTAATGCAATCTTCAAAAATCGTGTCTTGAGAAATAGCTTTGTTTCATATTCGAATACAGGTTCCTTTAGTTTGTCATGTCCTTTTCTACCTTGAATGCATCAAACATATTTGTGTAAATACATTGGAACAGACTACAGCAATTTGTTGCTATAGATTAAGTCTTAGTTTTAAATTGGTGATTTAAATTGCTTTTCTGAACAGATTGTTTTATCTTTGAGATAAAACAAAAAAACCCAAGCCCTATACAACTTGAAACACCTCAACAGTTATGTTTATCACTGTAGAGTCTATATCTTTACCATCCTCAGATATATAGATGGTAAGCTAGGAAAATGAGGTTTCCTTGGTACCTGCATTTAGAAAAAACTTTTTTGTCCACTCATGATTACCTCCTCACTCTAGCCCTGAATTGGTTTACTAGTCATTAGTTTAATACATAAAATTAATCGGTGTATGCAGATTTGCAGAGAGCATTTTGCCCTTGATAAAGCAGTGGACATTCTTCACCCAGAAAGAAGTGAAGGTGGAAAGCAACACACTTGCAGATTCAAGTTCAAGTTTTGTATTCAAGTCAGCTTCGAACTGGGTTGATGTTTTTAATCGCTTGCTCTGAATTTTATTTAATTATGTTAATCAAGGAATAGCTAAAGAGTAAGCTAACTATTAAGCTATCCTAATGGCTAGTCTATTAATAGCTAAAGGCTAACACAGCAGTTAGCTTGCTGATTTTTTTTTTTTCCTCGCCAAACTGTGCCTTTTTCCCTTGCTTCTCTTTTACTGTATATGGCTATTCCCACTGACTGAAGATGCTAACAGCGAGTAAAGGGTTTCCTACCAGTTACTCATAGCTCTGGTGTAGTGATATATTTGTTTTATGCAATGTGCTTCTAGCTATGTTTAACTTTCCTCTATTTTTAGAGACAGTACTTAGAACATTTTAAATAAACCTAGAACCAGATTTCTTTCTCCAGTATTGTATCACTCAACCCTTTAAAATTAGCAGAATGTTTTGCAATAGAATTGAAATATCTTTGATTGCCTGTATGTGGAGATATATTTATCTCCTTCTAACTGTAAAAGATTAGATATAGGTCAAAACTGTATATACCACATCTTATGGTTCATGTGCCTGTTATAAAATGGAGAAAGCATAATCTGAGAAATGTTGATTGTCCTCTTGAATACTAAATTTTCTCTTTGTATTACTTAGTCTTTTGTTAGCTTGTTGGTTAGTGAATCACATTCCCTTTCTCTGTTGAAGCTAAAAGCCTAGGAGCCTGAAAAATAATCTTTCAGTATGCCATTAATGGGCTTGTGTTTCCTACAGATGCTTTAAAAATGCATTTTTAAAATTCATGGAATCTTTAATATAGCATCGCTGATGTTGAGCTGATCGTTTAGCAAGAGTTAGGAAACTTCACACATTCTATCATTGGTTCAGTTAAGCCTTTTGATACTTGGCTTATCTGAGCAAGGAAGTTGTCTGATTCCATTTGCAAAATAGCCATGGCTAAAGGTAGTCTTTTGGGGAATGGTTAAAAGTTCTTTTGCATTAGGAAGTGTTGCACCCTTCCATGCACATATAATATTTGCTGGAAGGAATTAATGTTTGCTTCTGGTAGAATCCTCAGCTAGTCTGAAGTCCACTCATTCTCAAGGTGGGTTAAAACAGAATCAGATAGGCTAGTCTGGCTGCTGCTTATCACAGTTGGGTGAATACAATCTCCAGCTGTTAGTTCCACCTTCCAGCTCTCAAATCCTCTGGTTTTACCTGGCTGTTCTTGCACTAAACCTGTAAAATACAAATTATTATTTTTTTAATTTGTCCCTTTTTTAAAAAAAAAAAAAAATCTGGCATAGGGAACATCTGCACTTTTTTTTTTCTTGTTGCTGTCATATAGATTAGGAAATAAGATTTAAGTGATTTATTAAGAGTCAGACAAGGGCCAGTGATGAAGATAGGATGGGCAGTCCAGAATCCAGGTGTACAGTATGTAGCAACAGGTATGCTGATGTCAAGCCACCTTTCTCATGATCACTTCCTGGAGATGTCTACTCCTAGGGATTATATTCCAGATGTTTTTACTGTTCTGTACTTGCCTGTACGGGACTTCTGTTTTTCCCTGAATGAAGAGCATGAAAGAACTTGTAGGGCTACAAAAGGAAAGATTAGCAGTGTTTGTAAGTGATTCTTTCCTCTTTATAACAATAATGAACTCAACATAGGAAGTTTTATGGGAGTAGGAAATTTACCAGGGATGTGGTGGTGCTGGTGAAGAAGGAGCCTGAAGGATGTTTTCCATTCTTACTGTGTAATAAAAACTTTTGTTTGCACATACTATGTATTGCTGCCAGAAGGGGAGGGTTTTGACTGCTGTCCTGTTCATTTGTATTGTTTCTTTGATGCCAGTGGAAGAATCTGAGGACAGAGCCACCTTTTCGGGGACAGTCTTGTTTGTTTTACCAGAACTAAGGTGTAGGTCTTGTATAGAGAAATGCAGCTTTAGTATGATTCCCACCAGGCTTGAATGCTTGTTGGTGGTGTTTTCCTTTTATTCAAATTTGACAACTAATGCATTAGAAGATATGCTGGTTGATCACCTAATTAAGGGGTTTGTATTTGCTTGATTAGAAAGATTTGATGAAATATGATGCTTGACAGATTGGTTGCAGACCTCCTAGAGGGAGAGATGCCATTATCAGTGGTTTAAATGCCGAGTTGGGAGAGTGTGTAGGACAGTTGTAAATACTGGTATGTTCTCATCACATCTCAGAAGAAGAAGGATATAAGACGTGATCTCAGAAACTAAAATAGAAGATATTGGTACTCTTCTGATAAAACGGGCAATTCAGTTGTTCAGTTCCATAGTCATTGTTAAGTTTTAACCTGTGTTATTTCCGTTATGGCATTTTGTGCTCAGGATGGCCAAGTATTACAAACTGGGAATCAGAAGTGGTAGATGTAGGGATTTTAACGGCTTTATTAATGGTCTGCGAGCACACAAATATTGTCTAAATTTATCTGATTGCAATTTGGTTTGACTTCAGCCAAGTTAGGAACTGTTTGAGGGATAAGACAAATAGTCTGGGAAAACACCTTTGGAGATAGAACCTCATATTAGTGTAGACTGCAGTTATTTCACTTTTGCCACAGTTTCAAAGGAGGGTTAGTATGTGTTGCTTAGCTTGACAGACAATTATTGGCTCTTGTGGGATCACTAAGTCAAACTGACTGTTAATGAAGCTACTTATTCTTGCCTGTACTTTACAATTTCTCTGTAAACCTCTATTGCAAGAGGTCTGGGACAACTAATTCTCATAACAAGTATAGATATATAAGATACTTGCCATCTTGCTTTGGATGTTGTCAGGCTCTTCAGAAACTAGTTTTCCAGTAATCATGGATGTAAGACCAGGGTATCGAAAGCTACTTTGTATAAATTTGAGCCTTATTTTTCAATAGACAAAAGCAACTAGACAAAACTATTGTGAATTTCTGTGAAATTTGCTTACAGTACATTTTCATGAGAACTTTATTTCTATGATACAAGTAATGGGATATTAGGCTTTTCATTTTAAGATCACAACTCTGAAAGTCATTAACACATGATGTGGAAAATGAGATAAACCAAAATGCTGGAGTGGTTAATCCAAATTTATGTTCAGTTGCAGTAGAATGAATGAACAAATACACTGAGAGGCTGAATCATCCTCTTGGTTTTGCAAGTAGTCTCTTCCCCGAAGCTGTATTAACACAGTCACACATGGAGCTTTTGTCTCTGAGTTTCCATGGTGTTTTAGTTTTTAAGGAATAAGTGAATGAATCTCACTGTCATCTTCATGACTGGGAGTACTAAATTATAATTAAAAATGCTGCTTGCATAAACAAAACCATTTGGATACTAGTGGAGAATGCGATGTCCAACCTTATAATAAACTTTTATCATAGATGAAATCACTGTTGTTTGAATACATACTAGTTTTTTCATATACCACCTACCATGAATTATTAAAACCTGATCATTTTCCTCTAGTTTTTCCTTTAGAGTCTAGGAGGAGGAAACAATTAATGATCATGTGCTGTCAAAAAGTCCAAAGCAGAATGCAGTTACGAAACAGTCCTCTGTATAGATATTTAGAGAGTGAAGAGGAACTAGTGTTGACTCACAGCATAATTTCCCTTTCTTTTTTCATTCCCCCAGGCCTTGCAAAATTGTTTTGCATCTTGAAACGTGCTTAATGGAGCTATTAAAAAGTAATATCTTATGTTTAGGAGCTGCAATGGTATCATGGGATACCACCAATGAACCAAAATCACTGAGATCAGAGTCTAGTTTAAATATTTAAAAACAACTTCTAAGAGCATCAGTTTTATTGAGGTGATTTAATATATGGAAGACCTTAGTGGGCCAAAATGTCAGTTTGAGATTTTGTGGATAAATTTAGGCTCTTTAAAATTTGAAGAGCTGTGTTTTTAAGTATTCTGGCTGTCATAGCTGAAGTAATACTTTGGCCAGAAAAAGTTATTGCAGGTGATTAAACCTCATAAACTGTGAAGGTAGTACTAGATGCAGTGTTCTTCATTGTGATATCACTTTGGAAGAGGAAAAGGCCAATTCAAGTAAAATTCTGACTGTTTCATGCTTTTTTTTTTTTTTTTTTTAAAAAAAGTTAATGTGGGATGAGGTGAATGTGCCTCGATGCTGCATTTGAAGTTTGACTTTACTGTTCTTATAGCAGTTAATTGTCACAAGTGGGTTAGATTATGTCCAATATATTTCAAGGTATGTGGAGACTTTGGTTTCAGAGTTCTGATTGACCTGACTGGGTTTGCTATCAGTATTTAGGCATCAGGGAAGTGCAAATCAACAGTGTTTTTCCCCCTAGGTAGGCTTGAATAAAAAAGGTGTAAGGCTTTCTACCCATCTTTTGCAGTCTGAAGGGCTGAGAGGCACTGTAGTGGGAGAGGGCAGCATCTGCCAAGCACTGCTTTCTGCATATTTTTGGTAACTTGTATTGTGGATCAGAACAGCTTGAATTCTGCTATACTTTTCTCAGCTAAAAAGAAATTGAATAGTAGATTAAGGGTTTTTTTATCTCCCTCCTCCTTAGCAGTGCTTTGTTTCCAACTTCCCTGTGTAGCTAAAGGTATAGGTATTTGAACAAGTAGTCACAGGATAAGGTAGGGCATGAACTTCAAGCATGCCAATGACTGCAGCTATTGTGGGCTTGGTGTATGCTGTGGTACATGTGGAAAGAACGTAGTGCTTAAATTATGTTGGAACAGGATTTGATGCATAGTCAAGGAAGCAGGAACAGAAGCACTGGGAACTGTTTTCTTCCTTGTAATGTGCACAAAGTTGAAGAGGAGCTACTGAGCAGCAGCAGCAAGAGATGAGGGGAAGGCCTTGGGCTCTACTTGCTGTACCTGATTTTGCACAGGCGGTAGTAGTAGTACCACCCCCAATTATTTCTGCTGTGAAATGGAGGTTATTTGAAAACATGGGTTTAAAAAGAGTTGGATACTTCCACAATCAAATACAAAATGGCATTGCCTTTGTGGTCTACCACAGAAATGTTTGGGGATGTAGGTCTGTAAGATGAAAACTAACCTGGATAAAGTATCTTTAATGTTCGTTGGATGCATTGAAAATAGGGTGAGTAAAATAGTGTGAGTTTATGCAATAGTTACAGGTGTCTGTAGAAAGATTTATGGCTGTCCTCTTGTACTCAAAATATTCAGACATAGAGTGGTTTTTAGAGTGCAAGATAGATTTGTAAAACACAGTGAAAAAAATTCAAGTCGTCATTAACACATGTTGTTTCTAGATGCCAGCAATCTCTCCTTTATCTGATCAGTGTGCTTAGATAAACTAACTCTACAGGAGCTCTACTTCTTCATATGTAAGAAAGTGTGAGGTGTGAAGAAATAAGTGTAGTGGTGGTAGCAGAAGGGGATGGTGTGTGGCTTTAAAAAAAAAAATCAGTCTCATGAGCAACCTGTAATGTGTATGAAAAATTCGGTGTTAGAAAGTCTTGCCGGAGCTACATCTGTGATGTAAATTCAGACTTCTTAGAAGGCAATTTAAAGCAGCCTTGTATCTGGACAGTATTTCATGTGAGGATTTGCTTTCAGAGTGTAAATTCACATGTTTTTGTTACACTTGTAGTGTTATTTTTCCACCAGATTACTGGAAGATGATTCTGACTGTTTGTTTCTTGGAAGAGTTCACGCTGTGCTTAGCTGTCATGATTTTTTTTCTTTTTTTTTTTTTTTTTTCCTCCTTCCCGACAATTTCAACTTTCAGAGTAGATAAAGGCAACCTTTTCTGGGGACCCTTTTGAGCCTGGAAGTGTTACTAGATTAGGTTGACTTTCACTGGGTTACCAAATTTGTTTTGTCACAGTGCATACATTTGTCTGTTGTAATAAATAAATAAATAAATAGTCAGGTATGTTTTCTTCAGACGGCTTTTTAATACTTAGGAGTTACGGTACTGCTGCCAGTAGGAAAAGTTTAGGGAATTCTCTTTATACATAGAAACTTATCCTAATCTTGGGAGAAAAACAGCAAATGGGATGTTCTTACATTGCCATTTGTTACCAGTGTTGTCCTCCCCTTCCCTTAGTGGTCCCTGATCAATTTTATGATGCTTTTACACTAAGTCAGTGTCTCCTGTCTTGTCTTAGCTGACTCTTTACCAAAACTTTTGGCCAGTAGCTAAGCTCGCTGTTGTTTTCCAGATGTGAACACATAATTGGTTATGCATTTGTATAATAGGTGTTTGAATTCTGCCAAGGACTTTTGAAATTTGAAAAGTGCTCTGCTGTGCTCTGCCTCAAACCCTACCGTTAATTATTGTACCTTTTGTGAAAGGAGTCTTCCTGAAAGACTTGGTGATATGCTAGCAGACAGATACTGAGTGAAAATCTGCCATAGAAACAGTCAGAATTTTACTTTATGTGCAGGATCCTGAAAAGCGTCAAGACTTGTATTGCTTTGACTGCTGAGTATATTTCTCTTCTTCTATTTTCTGGTTCACTGAGAGACTTTGATGCTTTACAGTGTTCATATACAGTTGAAATATTTTGTCTGTTTTTAAGAGCTTGGAGTTCTGTTTTAAATTATTTCAAATGTTAGTGGACACTTGCTTTCAAAATTAGAAAGTGCAAGTTTAAGTGTTGTATCTGATAAAATTGCGCTATGTGCTGGCGAGATAACGAAATACTAAAGAGGTGTTTAGCATTCCATGTATACTTACTTGATCTTTCTGTATGATTGCCAGAAGTTTCAAGGGAGTCATCTTTCCAAAATCTGACTTTTCTAGTGAGTTTTTGGGGTGAGAGAAATGGTCTATGTCGTTAACCTTTGGTATGTATTACACTTGACATAAGAAGGCAATTAAGTTTTTGACAATGGTTTCTTAATGTCAAAATGAGTGCCACCCAGAAACAAACCCACTCTATTTGGGGCTATGGATATGTTTCTTTGCAAGCTAGCACAAGAGTGGCAGTACACAGAGCTGTCTGTACTGTCTGTAGAAGCGTATGGAAATCCTGGAGGGTGCATGCCAGCATTTTTCTACACTTGGTCAACAGGAGGTAAATAACAGTTAGAAGGAAGAGTGGTTTTATAGGCATAAAAAGCAGTGGTGGTAGTTTTCATGCTATGTGTAACAGAAGGCGTTTAATTAGGTTGCAAGTTTGCAGTGGGGTTTTTGGCAATTTGTTTCTCATCAAGCCATAAATCCCTTTCTTCGTGTAAAACTAAAGCTAGTTTTGTTTGTGCTTTAATGAGCTACAGTTTATGCGACAGCAAAACTGCCTTGGTTTACATATCTGAATGACAGTGTTCTCAGAGGGGAAAGGGGAAGAATTGAAGAATTGTGGTGATGGAATTTGTTTTGTTGTTTTGTTTTTAGGATTACCAGTGTTGGGGTACCTGGTTTATACCAAGTATATAGTGGGGTACGGGAGTTGTGTGTGGACTGATTCTGTGAGCAAAGAGGTGGTACATAGGGGAAAGGTGCATTGTTCCAGGGAACTGCCTCATAAGCAAACACAACTGCTATTTTACTGGTAAAAATATAAATATTTTGCTTGCATTCACATGTTAAGCATAAAGATGTGTGTTACAGGTGGAGGTAAGAGAAGATGATAGGCTGGTTAGTTGAATTTTTTTTATGTTATGGTATGCACTTGTTTTCTCAGCATTTATTGTCTTTCAGTTGGGGATTGTTTGGCAAAATTTTCAGGCTTATGGTGTCAAAGCAACTTTTAAAAGGAAAAGAGTCTACTGAACACCTCTTCAGAATTGATAAATAGAGATTATGTGCTTTCTGTCCTATAATTTAAGTTAATGGATTACCTGGTTAATAAAGTTACCTAGTGACTTACTCTGGCCTTGCTGTTGACTATGAGTGGGAAGGGAACATGTTAAATGACAGCAGTTGTGCGAGATCCTCCTCTCTACTGGCTAGTGTTGATGTTTGGTACTTTTCCATTAGCTGGAAGGGCAGATACGGCTGTCATAGCACTGAATGTTTGGCTCTACGTTTTTATCTCCATGATAGGAAAGTGCCTCAGAGAATAGAAACAAGTACAGTGCTACACGAACTGTGTCTTGCACAGTGTATCCCTGACCTTACTGTCTAGGAGTTCCTGAATCCGAGCCAGCACAGTCCTTGGGTAGTTTCACTGAGCTGTTGCTGTATTAGGGTTTGTTCTGTGTAGGCAAAGATTGTCTAAGACGCTACTAAACAGTGGGATGAAACCTGGATGGTTTGGGCCAAGTCTTTACAATTTCTCTACTTGCAATTACCTAATTGCAGTACCTTACCACTTTTTTTTCCCCCTTGCTTCCCTTTTGAGTAGTTTTTTCACTAAAAAGGTCAGGAGAAACAGTTATGAAAACGTTTCTAATTTATGTATGCAATGTTAAGAATAGCTGTGTACGTTGTTTCTAAATTTGTAATGATAAGCAAAGATACGAGTATAATATTATAGGAAAGAAAACATATAATAGTTTTATTTTTGTCCCTATCCCATCCATGCCTCCTAATGTTTGCTTTTCATGGGACCTGAGGGCAGAGATATTGACCATAATTGGGCTCAATTCACCTTGCTTTTTTTCCCTCCTCTGTGTCCTAGTTTGTTCCCTGTGACTTGTGCCCTTGCTGTTCTATAGATGAATGTAAATATCCTCTTGAACAATCTCTGTAAACTGAAGTATTCTCTTATTTCTGTCTCTCTTCTTTCCAGCCTCCACCATGCCTTATTTAAAAAAAACCCAGAAACCAAATGATGACAAAAAACACCCCCCACAATCCCAAACCCAAGCCTGTGATGTATAGCACAAACAGGAATCTATAAATAACTGTTAATAAGATTATCTGGCTGAGCAAAGCAAAGTGATGTTAAATGTCTAAGGATTTTTCCTTTCACCCTTGGTGTAATCTTAATGGTTATCAGCAGCAAGTATTTATTTCCTAATGAAAACTATTTCTAAACTGGAACATGTCTTTGTAATAGGGGTTTTGAATCACTACATTACAAATGTAGGAATACATCTAAGGGGGAAGAGGGGAGGGAAATATGAAGTATCCCAGATGTGTTCAGAGTTATGTACAAATCTTCTAACTTCTAGAGCTGTAGAAGGAAAATCTTACAAGTTGCAAGGATACAGACAAGTGTTCCCTTCTTGCTGAAGATTTGTGGGCTGAAGAGGCTGCTTCATGTAGCTGCTTGTAACTGCTGTCGTGCAGAGATGATTGCCTTCTCATGTCTTCTGCCTCCCCTCTACATTTGTTCAGTCTTCAGTCCACTTGTCCAAATCAACTGGGTAAATGGGTTTCCTATGCAGTTTTACCTGAGAGAGATAATAAATAACCTTATTGCCTGATGGATATGGGAGGGAGTGGGGAGTGATGGTCTCCAACGGAAAGGTGCAAACTCTTGAACCCAGGCTGTTGACCTGAGCAAGATAGTGCAGAGCTTGGACAAACTCCTGCACTGTCTGCCTGAATCTGTGGTAGTTCACACCCCAAAGATACTGTTTTATTTTTAGTTGGGACTAACTTAAGGAAGTCAAAGTGAAAATGCTCTTAAATGTTCTGTCTTATTTGAAGGAGTTGCGGGGAAGGAAGACAGGTTGAGGGAAGGAAGAAAAAGAAAAGGGTGTAGGGATCTTGTGAAGATCTCCCAGCATGCCAGCATGTGTGGTATATACTGGGTAGCATCTCCCACCTGGGGGACAGCCGGCAGTTTGTGTGCAGTGTCTGGTCCTGGTGGACAGTCCAGGACATTTTTGCTTTGGAGAGGTAGAAGGGGTGTGGGGGCTGTCCTATTTTCCAAAGGCTGGAAGAAATTCTGCTTTTTAATGAAAGGCTGTGTATCTCCCATTTCCCAAGGAAGGCTCTAACTTGGGATTCAGTGTTCTCTGACCACTGTGGAGAGAGGCAGCTTGCTTGATATGACGAGCAGCGCAAGCTTGCACAGACTCTGCCTCCTCCTTTGTGTGCGTGCCTATGATTGATGTTTTCTATTGCTGATCCTGACAACTGGCACTATTGTACTGAGGTGAAGTAGAGAGAAATTGTCAGATTGCTTAAATTCCTGTAAAGCCTGGCAGCAGAACTGTGGTGGAAGAAAAGGGAATACAAATAATGTGAGGCTGACTTTCCACCCCTCCCCACTCTCC
>NW_020799097.1:59355578-59369839 GCF_003259725.1 Athene cunicularia | reverse complement strand
CCCCCCCCCTTTCTGCCCAGCCTGTGTCGTTGCAAGTACAAGGGCAACACAAGGCAGTTCCATGTGGGAAAGTTAAGGAATTAATGTGCCATGTCTCAGTGTTACTGTACTGGGGCTAAACAGATGGTGTAATTAGCCTACAGCGGTGAAGAGCTATTTTTCTGATAAGATAAAAGGAAGTAGTTGTGGGTGGTGGAAGAAGAGTCTCTTAAATTGGCAGGGCTTACAATGTGTTTATACAAAAGTATGAAGTGTATGTGTATTACAGTTCCTTTCCAATTGACGTCCTTTTTTCTTTATATTTTTGTTTATTGAGTAGCTTGTGAGGGAAAAATATTTTGTTGAATTATTTTTCAACACTTTTACCAGTTCATCTGGAAGAGTGAAGGAGTCAAAAATAGACATTCCCTTTTCTTGGCTAATGGTGCTCGTATTGCTTTGGAGCAGTGGGGAGAGAAATCTCCCTCCTTTCCCGCCATATGTTTTGGGAGGCTGTTGGGGGATGTGAGGGTCTGTAGGAGGTCTGTTCTTGACTGACCCCACGTGTTCTGGAATTTGAACTTGTTCACTTTTCATCTGTTTCTGGCTCCCCCTTAACTTAGTTCGGTTGGGATACTTTAAAAAAGGATAGGAGCAATTATAAAAAAAGTTACAAGCAATAAATTAGGTGAAATTTGGTTTGCACTGTTTGAAAAAGAAAACTTCATCTAAATTAAAACAGTGGAAAAACTAAGGAATGGCAACAGGAAGAGAGGAAAAAAGGGTTATATTGGGAGGAAACATCCCAAACTGGATTGAGGTTCAGTTTTGTTAGTTTGTTTCCAAGTCCGTTGAGTCACTTTTGCTTCCTTGTGAAAAGATAACAGATATGCTTCCTTTTCAAGCCCAGCTGTTCATGTTTTGACCCTGAATCAGTATTATCTGGTCTGTTAACAAGTCTGTAATTCTGATTTCTGCATAGTTTGGTTAAAAATGGCTTCTCAGATACATTTCATAAGACATCAGTGAGTAGAAAATGTGACAAAAGCAATTGCTTTGGAGATTTTTTTTTCCCTAATATTTTTCTGTTCGTTTTCCCAGGAAGCATTTAGGTTTGGTACATTGGTTTTATTTGCCTTAGCTGATAAAGACTGCTTGCTGTTGTGCAGTGCTAGCTCCTGCCTGTCTTCAGAGGATTTAGTTTCTCCTGTTTACTCGCAGGAATCTGTGCCCTCCTTTATCTGCTTGAGAGTATATAAAGTCTGTCAATATGCTGGGTTTTTTCTTTTTCCACCAAAAAAAACCCTAAACCCAAACAACCCTTCAATCTAAATGTAAGCCTTATTTCACAAGTCTCTTTTTCTGCATCTTCTTTCCTGGGAGAGGAGGTGGGTGGGGAGGGCTGTGTTTTGGTGGTGGTCTGTATTAAAGCTTAAAATACTGCTTCAGGAATGTCTGCTGGATTTTTTTTTTTTTTTCTCCCCCCTCAGCTTGTAGTCTAAATGACACCAGAAGATAGCCTACAAAGTAATTTATAAACTCCCTTCTCCAAAGAATGTATCTTCATGTTTGCTTGCATGGAAGCAATAAAAAGGGGAGGGAATAAAAATAATAAAGGAATGTAAAGACTTTTATCCTCATCAATATTTAGATGTAAATGAACACCATTAGGACAACAATTTATACATTTTTTTGGGTGGTAGCTTTTTCTAAATATTTTCTAAAAATATTATATAGCCTTTCATTTAAAAGTGGCTGAGGAAACATGGCATTAAAAGTGATTTTCATGAAGTCATGGTAGATCTTTGTCCCCACATCATGAGCATCAGTCGAGTGACCAGTGTGTGGTCCCCACATCATGAATATCAGTCGAGTGACCAGCATGTGTGTATGTTGTAACTTTTTTGGGTGATCACCAGTGTTGCAGAACTTCCTGCTTTCATAATCCCATTTTTTCTTGCAGCTATGGGAAATGGGCATGTGCAAGTGGATACAGCCTCTCGGCATCTCTTACTAAGAAATTTCATCTGGTTCTGAGTGCTCCCAAAGAGGAAAAGGGGTCAAAGGATCCAAGCATCAGCCTTAAGGTTGAACTGCAGCCCCTTGCTATAGCTCGTGCCAGCTGCCTGCTGTCTTTGCTTGACTGTATTCTCTGAACACCATGCTCCTGGGCAGGTGTGACAGCTTAGAGCACTTGAGGGTAATGGAAGAAGATTTTAAAGTTTACCACTCTTCTATACTGTCTCTCTTACTCGTTCAGGAAGGACTAAGGATTAAATAGAATGAGGAGGGGGAAAAAGAGTAAGAATGTAGTTTTTCTTCTTTGAAATATTTTTTGTTTTCAAGGAATTATATGTACTGTAATAATATGTTACGGATATTTCTGAAAGTTCACTTACAGCCTTTTCCAAAAGTAGGAATTAACGCTGCAGCTGACATTTAGGTACCTAGTTTTAATGAAAGAATGAGATGGTCGGATTTAGGTTAAATACTGTTCCAAGTCAGCTCCTTTTGACTTAACAAAAACATGTGTGTGTATAAATGTGTATGTGTCTGCATATATTTTTAAAATATACATACATGCTCTCTTTCTACATAGTGTACATATAAAAGCAGTTATATATAAATAAAAATGAGGTGTGGGAGGATGTACATTTCTTCTTTCTACCCTTCCTGTTTTGTGTGGATAGAAACTTGAGAAACAGTGATTATGTTTGTTTTCATTTGTAAAAAGTCTATTGGAAGATTTAAAGAGATATTTATTGTGTCTTTTTTTATGACATGAGAACAATGAAAAGCAGAGGTGTTTGAATGTCTTCCTGCTAGTCCTGGTGTTCTAGGATTTTCCCAGCAGGTATTACCGTAACACGCTTCACAGTGAGTTTAAGGGAGGGAATCCATCCCCCTGGCTTGTTCTCAGTATTGCAAACACCCTGTTCTTATTGCTGAACCTGTGGTTCTTGAACTACAGAACAAATTCAGCCTACATATTTTTTTACTAGATATATATTAGGTTAAAAAATTTTATACCTGTTTCAGCTATTGAATTTTATTTTCTACTGCCTTAATGTGTGTAATTGTTTCAAATGAAGATTTTTATGAATGAAAATATGCTTTAATTGAAAAGTCTGGCTTTGAATCCCTTCTAGATTAAAAAAAAGACAATTGGAAAAAGCAACTATTTTTGATTTGGTATTCTCCAATTTTTAGACTTACAGGAAAATATTCAGTGTCATTATTCTTCTTGCTTGAAGGTATATGGACTAGAAGCTTATGGATAGATAATGGATATATGGTAAAAAAGGAACCTGTTTGTGTAGTTGTATTCTCCATGAAGAAAAGAATTACCTGATTCATTTATATTTTTGGTCCCAAATAGTCTCTCTAATTCTCTGTTTGCCTGAGAAATTCGTGTTTGTATACTAGTGTCTTTCTGCTAAGAGCAAGTCTTTAGAAAGCCCTAACAAAAACTGTAGTCTCTATTACATTTCTCTGGAACTGAACAAATTCTTTAATTAGGTAGAACCTGCCTTTCCTTACACCTTAACACACTCCAGATGAGTTTTCACTGCTCCTCATGAAACAGAGAGATAGCAGGCCCAAGTCTGATTTTTTTTCTTTTTTCCTGTGATTCTTAGCAGCAGTTACAAAATCTGAAGCTGAATCTTGGAGGGGTATGAGGGATAGAAAGCAATAGAAAGGCAAGAAAAATTGCTTTTTGGTATATAACACAACTAGTCTGTAGAATTTACGGCCAATGAAGCATGTGGTATCTTCTTATCAAAAAGTGCTACTCAAAGTAAATGGTGGTTATGTTTCATGAGGGAATATGAAGACTTTATTTTCCTAGAAAACTAATGTACTACAGTAAATATCTATTATTTTTTGAAGTAACTATGTTTAGTTGATTACATTTCTGCTTGGTTCCTTATCAGATATATCTATCATTTTTTTGAAATACATTTTTAACTTCCAGCCTATGGGGCATAACTTCGCATCTGACGACTTCTTATCTTGTTGCAGACATTTTGAGGACCAGAGTAGGTCCTCTGCAATAACTGTACAGCATTCCTACTTCTTTCTTAGAGTTACGGCATTTTCTCCACCACCCCTTTTTTGAACAAGGCTGAATAAGGTTCTGAAAGTTGTTGTATGTGTTAATGAGCTCATTGAGAGGTAAAATGGCTGGAGAGATTAGAATTTATCTT
This sequence comes from Athene cunicularia, assembly GCF_003259725.1. NCBI lineage: Eukaryota > Metazoa > Chordata > Aves > Strigiformes > Strigidae > Athene > Athene cunicularia. The sequence goes on along the minus strand of NW_020799097.1, from coordinate 59,365,652 downwards.
TGGCTAATCATTTATTGATTAAATGCATCTTTCAAACATGTCTGAACTTAACTGAATCTCTTGATTTAAACATTGTATAACTTGTCGTCCTCTTTTTTTTTTTTTTTTTTTTTTTTTTTTTTTTTTTTTTTTTTTTTTTTCCCTAATTCAGTAAAAGAGCCAGATGTCTGCTTTGACAGACTGAAAAAAAATTAGGCAAACTTTCAAGGTTGAAGCACTGTCCTGAAGTTGATCTGTTCTGGTATTGTTGTGCCATGCTCTTTGCTGTGGCACAAATATGAATCCAGCTCTCAGATTTTGGGGAACAAATGCTTTGACTGTCTTTTTTAAAAAGATAAATATGTCACTTTGCAAATAATACAATGTGATGTGGATTTAGAGATACTGAAGGGCAATTCCAGAGTCACTTTTATTTGATGTCTTTTTTATCCTTAAATAAAGAGATTATTTATGGGGGTGGAGGGGAAGAATACTGGCTGCAATAGTGCTGTACTGGAAACACTCACTGAAGCCCTATATTAGGCCATGGTTGAAGACAATGTATTTCCTTTTTAGTAGCTGTTGCTTGATCTTCAGTATGTGTACAAGCTAGTTTGGAACAAATGTTTCCATTTAGTTACTGTTTTGATATGTTTACAATTGCTTAGTTTCTCTACTCCTTGAGTCTTTCCTCCCACCACCCTTAACTTGAGGACAAAATTACAGTCACAACAGCAACTTTCTAGTTAAACATATTTGCCTGTAAAGGAAGTGATTCAAATTGTGATAAATGTCTGTCATATAATGCTTGGCTTAGTTCACAACAATTACTGTGTCCCTGTGCAGCTTTGCTCAAGTTAGGGAAGCTGTGTTTGGAGGCCAGGATAGTCCCAGAAAGTTGGAGGTCATATACTGCAGCTGGCAGGTGTGGATGTGCTTTTACCAGTACTATACTAGCATCCTTACATCAGCATATGTACAGCAGAAAATGTTTAGGAGGTTTTAATTTACAAATACCTCTCTAGAAATGCACTTAGATTCCCTACCTTAGCAGAAATTCCCCAATAGACGGGGACATAACTATATGACAGATTATTTAAGGTGGTTTTAAGGGATTTAAGATTGGTTGATGATAAATCTCTCATATCTTTAAACTTTAGTTCAGGATTAAAGTGAATGCTGATCTTTTGTGTTCTCCTTTTCTCATTTACTCTTAAAGGTGTATCTTAAAGGAAAACCAGTGAAACTTTGCCATGATTATGTATCAAATAGGCTGAACACTGTTTTCTGTCCTCCCCTGAAAAAAATTTTAGGAATTTTGAGCAGTCACCTTTGATTCATTCAGTATTTTGTGTTTGTAAACTTTTGGGATTATCGTATTTCAAGAGGATCGTGGTGTTAATCTAGGACTACTCCATTTAGCTTTTGTCTAAACAATGCAATAGCTCTCAATTTGACTGGATTGACTGCTATTTGCTGTTCTCATGTCTAAGGACCTGCAGTAGTTCAGTGTCATCATTTCCCAAGAGTCTGGGAAAAGGTAAAAGAGTTCTTGGAAAAATGTGGAAAACTCCAGCTGGTTGTGATTTTGGGTAGAAGTCTGACAAAATCTCTGAGGTCTAAATGGCCTGAATCATTTGAATTGCTCTGATTTCAAAACACACGATACTTTAAAGATGTTTTTTGTTTTGGAACTAATTCATGCTTTCTATCTAAAAATGTTCCTTACATGTAACACCTGACTACAAGACTGTAGTCAGTTTAAGGCCTCAGAAAAAAAAAAAAAGACCAGACTGGGTATGTTGATGCCAATCTTTCATCCTTGATACTGGCACTTTTTTTTTTTTTTGATACACAAATGTGAGATAGCCTTACAAAGCAACATCTGGCCTGTTTTAAAACATATGTGATGGACCTACTGTGAGGTAAAAACTTCATTCTTATTAATAGTTTATAAACATTTAAATCGAAATGATGGTGACAATAATGTGTTTTTTTCATGTCTTCATGCACTGAAAGCAGTTGGGAGGGAGCTCCTCATGAGACTGTGGACTTTTATGAGACTTCTTCCCCCATTGTTTTGTGGGTGATGTGTTGAGCAATGCTGCCGAGGGAGTGGGTTGGAGTGAATGATTATGCCACAGGACACCTGTGTATCCTAATCTCTTATTCTAATTAGGTTTTAAAGTGTTGATACACTGAATTTCATAAATTAAAACCAACTGATGGGTGTCAGGGAAAGTGTGTGAGGGAGTGTATGTACTTTTTGGTGTTTTGAGGGAAGGGAGTAAGGATGTTATATTTTGAGCAGACCGCAGAAATGTGGACAACTGGGGCAACAAGATTTTTTGAGACAGAAATAAAAAGGATGATTCATAGGGGCGGGTCTCTATTCCAGAGAATGAAAAGGGTGAATTGGCAGGAAAAAGAAAAGGGATGACGTTTTCAGAGATCACAGTTTTAGAGTGAACGTGAAAGGGATTACAAGGAAGTTTGAGCTGAGAGGGGGCAGAAATAATGAGAGACAGGTATTATAGTATTGGCTTTACCAAGAGAAACTATAGAAGAACAATCTGGCCTTGCAAGCACTCAGGTAAAGTATTGCCTTACCTTTCTAACCAAAAGGCAAGCATCTATCCCCCACCTCCTTCTCATGTTGCCCTCCACACCCCTGTTGTCTTTGCAGACAGTGCACTGGGTTTCCAGTCATCCTTAGTCACTGACAGGATGTCAGAATTTCCTTAAAAGCTTTAATAATGATTTCATAGTGTCTTGAAAGTAGATATGCCTATTTATGGAAATTTAAAAACATTCTCAGGAATTGACAAAAAGGAGTTTGTCATTTAATTTATGTACGTTAGCTTCAGGCTGAACAAACAATAAAGTACTTTAACCTGCATGTACTCATTTGGTACTAAAAGGCTTTCTTGAACTTAATTTAGACGAGTGTTTAATGCTTGAACTAAGGCCACTTCAAACCAGTAGAAGCATCTGTACAGATTTAATTTATTTGAGATTTGTGTTTGGAATTATGCATTCCATTTTCCAAATATCTTGGGTCAGAACAGCTTGATGGGTGGGTAGGGTATAGTAATTTTGGTTTGAATGGCTGTAGTTTACAGTGATGCTCTTGCTATTTTTGGCTGGAGGCAAATTTCAGTAAGAGTGGCTTAAAAGCACAACACTGCACATGTTCACATTTTGAATGCTGTTTGCATTTTTCATATTCTTTTTATATCATCTTCTATCTTGCAAAACCAAATGCTTTCGCTCTTTTTCAAAGAGTACGTAGAAAAACTATTTTTAAAACTTCTTTTCCATCTGTTGGTTTCTCTTATTAACAGAGAAGAGAGACAGTGAGGGAGGTGGAATGAGATATAGCAGTGCAAGCTGGTATTTAATTCAGCTCAACAAATAAGAAAATTTTTAATTATCTGTATGTAGCTACTTCATTCAAAATTCTCTTAAACAAAAGCTTCCTTCTGATTTGAAGAGCCTAAAATTGTCTAAGCACGTCAGTGCAATCTTGACTTATATTAGCGGTTGTTAAAATAAAAGGTGAGACTACCCTACTGGTGATTTTTCTTCCTTCTCTCCCTCTGTGTGGGGAACATGGAAACAAAACCATTTCTGATTCTTCAGGATTTTTCTTTTTAAAGTCATTTTAGACAACATTTCATGACAATTTAAATTGAATTAATAGCAAACATGCAGAAAGTTTGCCTCTAGGTGTTTTCTGGCAGAATTTCAAAACACTGTTTAGAACGATGGGAAAGTAAGACGCTAAACCTTTCCAGCTAAAATTGGCTCATATTGATTCTCCACATCTTAAGCCGATATGCATATGCAGACAAGGAGGTAACAGTATTTGGGCTTTTACTAATTCTGTGTAGTGATAGACTAAATGAAGTGACCATAAGTGCAGTGAGTTATCACAGCACTCAACCACTTCAGCCTTGTTTTAAATTTGAGTTAATGATGGAAAAAAGGATTGCATGCTTGGTGATGTATGGTAATTTTCTCTGCCCCACCACAGTGCTTCTTATTAATGTTAGTGTGCTGATTTTGCTTCCTTGGGGGAAGAAATAGTCATCTGGGCTATCTGATCACCATGTTTCCTGGGATATTTGTGAGTCAATATGTTTGCTTATTTGTAGAGCAGTCAGAGGAAACAGTGGAGGCCCAAGAAGTTGATTTCTTGACAGCAACTGAGGGGAAATGGTTTACAGCAAGAGCATCTTTCCTGTGGTGGGTGGCAGTGGGTTAGTCTTTCCTCCCCCCTGTCTTCTGCTGCATTCCTTGGCAGGAATTGGATAACCTGCTTCTGGACTAGTCAAGCAGCATATATAAGCTGGAATCCTTAAATTGAGGCAAGAAAATAATTATGCATCTTGTACTAAATATTGGTAAATGGTAGAATTTGGGAAATAACATTCTATTCCAGGAGGTGCTTAAAAATCATAGCATCTCATTGGTTTTATCTAATGCCTGGGAACCTTGATACAAAGAGTGTATAGTTGGCCATGGCTGTGTTGGTTGGTTTTTTTTCCCAACATTTTGCACCTAGTCAAAACATTTCTGAGAAACACTGAGTTTAAAATTACATGGTACTCTTCAAACTGGTGATGAAGCCTTTACATGTGCTGCTATCAGAAGGTGAATTTTAGTTATATTTCCTGCCTGTCCCCAGTTTTGAATAGCACAGCTGGGAGGCAAGAGGCAAGAGGACAAATAGGAGACAGATGGTTGCGTCAGAGAAGTTTACAAGAACTCTTTCATGGAAACTGTTTAGCAGAATCCTTCATGTTAATAGCAGTGATGGAAGACTCTTGTCTCTTGTTTGAGATCCTGCATCCTTGCTGTAGTAATGGGGAGTAGCTTCTGTGACTGAGGAATGTTGATTGCTAGGTGAGGGCTTCTTCCATGTTCTGTCTGTGTGTCAGTGCCTGGTTTGAAGAGGCTCTGCCCCCGCCTAGGTATTCCTGCTTCAAGTGATATACACTCTGGCACTGGGGTGATCCCTACCCTAATGGGGCTGTCGTCAGGCTCTGCCAGAACACAGTTTGTTTTGTTATGACAAAGTCATGGCATTACCATTTTTCTTATAATTCCTTGACCTTTATTTAGTTTACTTTGGATGTCTTCATGTGTGTTCTGAATTACTGTCTGTTCAGCTAACTCCCTGATGATTGGCCAGAAGCTACTGAAACAGTGTGCCTTGTCAGGCTGGAAAGAGAATTGTATGAAATACTGAAGATGTCTTCATAACAACCTCGTCTGAGTTTTGTTTCATGCTTTTTCTTTTTTACATATTTTTGAAATAGAAAGCCTAAAGAAAGGACCATCAGGGTGGATGCTCATGGAGTAGTAATAAATAAGATATGGAGAAAGACCCATTCAGATCAGGTCACAGTTCGCAATACTGTACACAGATTGTGGGAATAGAGTGTATCTATGCTTAAGACTGTGTGCTCTCACAAATTTAGGGTTAGCACAGTGTAATTAAAAGTGAGAGTGTGATCAACCCCTTTGCCTATAGTGTAGAATTTTCTGCATAGAATGTCCTTTTAACAGGTGAACAAGCTGAGTGAGAGATTAGTGTTCAGTGAAGATGAAGGTTGTGAAACCTCCGCTCTCCCTCTGCCAGACTGATTGATGCTCTTCATGTAGTTGGATCCATTCTGTCCAGACTAAGACAGCTTTTACAGAACTCTGTTTAGAAAGCATTTACATCTCTCAGCCTTCCTTTTATGGAATAAGTACTCCTGAAGTAAAACTTGATGTAGTAGTGACTATGGAAGATGGGATTTGTAAACCTAGTTATTTGAAGTCACTTTGAAAATCTTCTGCAAGTTTTATGTGATTCTGTCACCATCTGATTGTAGAATAGATTCCTATTTGTTAAGTAAAACAAGGCCTCGCTTAAAGATTTTAATGGACTTCTTGCTCTTAGTTTGCATTTGGTTATTTACAAGTTGGGCCAGGTATTAAAGTTGATGGGGAGAAGGGAAGGAGTAACTTCGGGTCATGAAATGTGGCTAATTTCAAACCTTGTCATTTAGTTTCAATTTTAAACTTAACTGCATTTAAATAGATGGCTGCCAATTTATTTTCTATCACAGACATACCAGCCTTCTGCTATTTATTGTCTGTATTAAAGCCTTCTCAATACTTGAATTTGACAGCTTGCACGTGACTGGCATAGTGCAACATTGCTTGGTTACAAGCCTTTCTTCTTGATGCAGCTATGTAAAGTATTCTATGTGTGTTCAGTAACGGTAACTGGAATTTGGCTTCTGTAGGATTAATCATCATAGATAAAATTCAGGCCTGTGCATGTTTTGCTTTCTCTGTCACTTGGTGCTGAGTGGCAGTTCTTTGTGAAGGAGGAGGTACAGGCTATGGGTGCTGGAGGGAGTGGCTGAGGAGAGGCCAGAAGCAAGGGGACGTTGTGCACCCACAGTTGCCTTCCTGTCACAGAGGGATCTAGAGGGCCCTTGGGAAGTCCAGATTTCAGATTAGTACTGCAGCAGCAGAAGAGGCTGTTGAAGCCTCCTGGGTGTTGTGGGTTTTTTTTCTGGCTAGTCAGGAACTGACTGACTGAGTGTGGGTTCCCCTTCTCAGATCAAGTCTGGTCTGGTCACCTGGTGAGGCTATGAGGGCTCTGCAACCGTGCCAGCATTTCTGCATGAATTTTTATTGGCACAGCTCCAGTGCTTGCAGCCTTAGCATAGACCAGGGTGTCTCCCCCCCAGAGGTGTCTTAAAGATTGCAAATGGACAATGTGTATTGGTGCTTGGCCTCAGTAGAGCTTCAGGCTTATTAGGAAGTAAATGTGAAATAAAACGCTACCCTAAATGATGTTTATGTACAAGAAGGTGGTGGAGTTGAATACCTGCTATGGGGGAAGGAGTGACTCATCACACAGAAAAAGTTTTAAGTGCTAAGAGGCTTAGATTTCAAGTACTGTTTATCCTTGTTTCAGGGCTACATCCTCCCTGAAGTTTAATCACTTAATGTATAAAGACGAATAGAGGGCACTTTCAAAACAAATGTGATTCTGTAAATGAAGAAATGTGCTATTGCAATTTCTTAGTATAGAAAAAAATTTTTTTTCCTTGTACTTAACTATTCTCTCAATAACACTTGTCTATTGTGCTTTGCCAGTTCCTGTTCCTTCTGGTTGATTTTTTGGATTAAAATATATATGTTCAGATATATTAAAAATCAGGATGGAAAATAATTCTGATGCCTGCTAGCTTAATATTTGCGTTTGCTAGAATAGTGAAAAATATCTGTGCTGCCTCTGTGGTATATATTGTATGATTGCAGTATTTGCTAATAGACTTGAAGCTATGGTGAGCTTTTACAATAATTTTGAATGGGTAGTAATCTTCTCTAAAAATGCCAAAGTTCATGTGTACCCTGTTGATACCAATTTATACTGATATCAGTATAAATTAATACTGTTATCAGTATTGTGTTTTCCCTCATACAAAACCAAGGATGCCTTATGTGGGCTTAGCTTGTGAGTTATAATATCCATAATAATTTGGATTTTTTTCTTTTTTTTGGTAATTGAGTATTTTAAGGCAGACTTGAACTAAAGTCCTGATTTTATGCAGACTAAAAGCCTCTGTATTCTGTCATCTCCCCCTTTTTCCATCCCTTTGTTCACACTGGCAGTTTATGGCTTTACTCTGTCCCTTGTGACAAAAGTAGTCTTTTTAGTACCTTGTTCTCTTTCCTTAATACCTTGTACTCTTTCCCTGCATTTCCTCCTATTGCCTCCAGACTTGTATCATTCTTTCTCCTGTACTTTCTTAAATTTCCTCTTTTCTTGTCTATTCCTACACTGTTGTCAGAGTAGCAAGTTCTAATACTTCTCTCTGTGTAGTTTATAAAATGAAACATGTATTATATATTAGTTATGCATGTCGTTTAATGAGGTATTTTATATACATAATATATATTATATATTTATATATGTGTATATATATTTTATAGATATATCTTTAAAAAGAAAAAGCAGTCCAAGAAGTCTTCCTTTTGTTTGGATTGGGAGAGACTCAGCTCTTGCATGTGTGTGCTCATATACAGTTTATGACTTGACACTTCTGACTTAAAAGACTTTTCAGGTTTTTATATGTAGGTGTTTAATGAATTTTAATCCTATATAGAAGAAAGATGAAGAAATGTACATAATGATATGAGCCTTTAATTCATACTTCAGTTTAGAAAAGGCTTGTGTAGGCCCTTGAGAAATTTGTTACTCGCTATTACACTTAATCTGAGTACAACAAATTTTAACTAGCTCTCTTTGTTTGCTGTTCCATGATCTACTCACTGTGATATGGAAAGCAGATAGAGGTGGCCAAGTCTGATTTGGAGTTATTTTAATTTCATCCAAGTCTTAAAGATAGGGCTCTTTGTTTCACGGTCATGTGGACTCAGTTGTTTAACTGGAAAAGGTAGTCTGTCATGTCAAAGATGAATCAGTCTTGTAACTTTAACTAGTGAATTAATGATGATGTTTTTCTTGGTGTGCTTCTAGTTCTTTGCTTTTTGCAGTAGGGAACTGTTACGGGACTCTCTTTTCCTTCCCTTCCTAGTTACAGCTTTAGTTGAGAATTCTGGAACCTTGTTCAGTAAGCAAGGCAGCAATTGTTATCAAGTCCTTTTTTTTTCCCAATGTTGTCCTCCCCCTTCATTATTTTCCTTTTTATTTTTTTTTATTATTTCTTTATTAGATTTGTACTGGATGGAGTCCTTTGTCAGGACTCTGCTAGTCTGCTGTAAAGAGACAGCTTAGTCTGTGAGAACCTGGTTATGGACAGAAATTACGGAAAGGTTTCTGTGCTTTTAAGGGTATGTGAGGTAAGCTTTGAATAAACTTTTACCAGATGACAGTTAACTTTCTTAGAGACAACAGGCTGACCTAAATGCACCTTTGTTTTTCCGCATTATTCTTCAAAGTAAAATTTATATGTTCAATGTTAATTATTTCAATCATGGAAGCAGATGATGTGGTCAGTTGGCTTCCAGGTGAAGTTACTGTTATCAGAATTATATGAGTGTGTGAGGTGGTGGTGTGTGGTCACAAGGCTGTTTCTTGAGTTGGAGTACTCTCTGATGCCAGTATCCAATACACTGCTGAGGTGCTGCCATCCCTGCTGGATAAGGAGGCAGCAGGAATTGGGTTGAAGACACGTGCCATGGGTAATACAGGGATCTAGGGACTCTGCTAGTTGGCCATAAGAAACCTTCTCGGCTTCCTGATGATTGCTTTTTTTTTTTTTTTTCCTCCCGTTCTTCTTCTTTCCTTTATTTTCTGTCCCAGTGCAATCCTCCGGCCCCTCACACTGCAAACATCACCACTGTGACCATACATGTGGTGGCTGTGCTTTGCTTCCGTGCTTTTTCCAGAGATCTGGACAGTGAGCTTCCCTTACCCCCCACCCCCAGCCTGTGCCCTCCCTTGGGCCCAAAAGAGAAAGGGCACCTCAAGGCCAGAGGGGCAGGGGTTTGAGGGAGCAGTGCTACAGACAGCTGTGCAGGATTTCAGACCCTCGCTGTTCTTTGTCCTGAGTCACGCTAGTACAGGGGTATTGATGTATAATCACCCATAGCGCGGGAAACAGTGTTAATGTTTATTGGCTTTGTCTTTACTTGTTTTGTTCGTGCCAATTCTCATCTATAATACAGCATGCATAAAGACATAAAAATGCGTAATGAATACTGAACATCTGTACAGAGTGCTTTTGAGCACTTTTTTGGTAGGAGCATTTGAAATGCTGGCTATTTAAAATACCCACAAAGGAATCTTGTGTTCTTACAATGTTTTATAAAACTTGTCTTAAATATTTAAAGACAATTTTGGGCTTTGTAAAATAGCTTTATTTGGTGTTAGTGAAACTCTTGGGTTTGAAATGTGGTTTTCAGTAGGCATGTGTTTGAGAGAGAAAGTAAGCCAAAATGATTATATATTAAACACTATGGGATAAAATACACCTTGGCTATATAACACGTTCAGTATTTTTCCTATTGACGCTCACTTGAATTCGAATGCCTTCCGCAATAAATCTTGCTTTCCCC